>NW_026645878.1:0-100835 GCF_949987535.1 Balaenoptera acutorostrata | reverse complement strand
TTGAAAAATGGAGCTCAGGGGCACTGCAATTCACAAACCTGCAGAGTTTTAAATGATACCTCTCGTCCACAAATATATTAAGGGAAGGCAACGAAGAGGCTTTGAAAGCAAGGCAGAATTGCAGGAAACAGATTTCAGGAGGTAGATTCGAATCGCCTTGAAATCACATGAAAAGCGGCAAAACGTGGACAATGATGCCCTTGGCCAAAAAGGGCGTATGCGTTTTTTCCTGAATATATTCAGGAAAAAACGCATACGCCCTTTTTGGCCAACCAAGCAACCTGGAAAGGCCAATCAGCGCTCCAAAGAAGTCTCGCTTCCCAGCGGGCAAAATGGCCATGCGGAAAAAAGTGTCCAAACCAGAAAGGCAGGACCGGCCATGGAGAAATGGGAGCCTTGCTACGCTGATGGGCGGGATGTAAATTGCCAACAGCCACTCTGGAGAAGTGTACGGTGTGTTCTGAAACATCTAAAAAACACAGCTTGGAGAGCATAGGGCACTTCCACTCATGGGCGTATAAATTGGGAAAACTAAAAATCAGCAAGACACAGGCACCCCAAAGTTTAGGGCTGCTCTGTTGACAAGAACCCCCACTTCATTACACCTTAAATATCCTAGGAAAGAGAAAAATGGATAAAGAAGTTGGGGTCCTCATGTACAATGGAATATCACTCAGCCATGAAATCAACGTCATAAGGCTAGTAGCAGCACGATGAGTGGATTTAGGTACGACGATTCTAAGTGAAATAAGTCACACAGAAAAAGACACTTATCATAAGATATCACTTCTAGAGGGAATGTAAAAACCGCTACACTTGAACTGAATTACAAAACAGAACAGAGTCACACGTTTAGGAAACACACTACGGCTGCTGAACGGGAAAGGTGAGGTGGGGTGATGCATAAAACAAGGGTTTCAAATTAGCTCAGATACCGTTCCATAAACCCAATATGTAAGAGACAAGACCTATTCCTTTTTCAGTGAACTGGACTCAACACCCCCGATTCACCGCACAAGAATATATCTGACTAGTAAGAATCTTCAAACCTATGTATTGATATCTCTCTGTAAGTGAGTCAAGGGGGTGTAAAGCGGCATAAACACAGCCGTGAAAAGCAGCTAAACCCCATTATAAAAATAAATTACTTTTCAAAACCCGTGAAACAAAGACAGTGAAAGAGAGAGAAATTCTTCCAAAATTCGTTCAGGGGCTGTGATGCAACCTGGATTGACCATATCTAGACCCACAGCTGATTGAGACATAAGGGTGGACACTCTTGGGGCTGAGAGGTTCGGTGAGGTTGGGTGAGCCAACGCAGACCCTTTCAAGTAATACTGCATGGTACCCATCCCATGGGTCCCAAATCTCCAGGTTCAAGGGCATCTTCCTACGTCGAAAACAGGCATGAGAAACCCAGAAGATGGTACACTGTGTGATCGGGAAAGGTTTCTAAAACGCACCTCATTTCTCATCTCCTTTGCTCGGGTTCGCCATTCCAGCCGATTTACTAGCCATCTCCCTCCTTGGAGAATCAGCACCTTTACCCTCCTGTTCCGTACAGGTTGCAAATTGTCCTGAGGATGAACGGGAAGAGGGGGAACCAATGAGAGACTAGCTCTAGGTGTTGGGACAGGCACAGGTCACTCTATTTTCCCATCAGGAAGAAGAATTAAGCACAAGCTCAGCCTGCCCCCCAGAACCAGAAGAGGGCCTGAAGCAATCCTGCGCTTTTGCGGCCAGCTCCCAAAAAAGCGAGTTGAAAAATGGAGCTCAGGGGCACTGCAATTCACAAACCTGCAGAGTTTTAAATGATACCTCTCGTCCACAAATATATTCAGGGAAGGCAACGAAGAGGCTTTGAAAGCAAGGCAGAATTGCAGGAAACAGATTTCAGGAGGTAGATTCGAATCGCCTTGAAAGCACATGAAAAGCGGCAAAACGTGGACAATGATGCCCTTGGCCAAAAAGGGCGTATGCGTTTTTTCCTGAATATATTCAGGAAAAAACGCATACGCCCTTTTTGGCCAACCAAGCCACCTGGAAAGGCCAATCAGCGCTCCAAAGAAGTCTCGCTTCCCAGCGGGCAAAAGGGCCATGCGGAAAAAAGTGTCCAAACCAGAAATGCAGGACCGGCCATGGAGAAATGGGAGCCTTGCTACGCTGATGGGTGGGATGTAAATTGCCAACAGCCACTCTGGAGAAGTGTACGGTGTGTTCTGAAACATCTAAAAAACACAGCTTGGAGAGCATAGGGCACTTCCACTCATGGGCGTATAAATTGGGAAAACTAAAAATCAGCAAGACACAGGCACCCCAAAGTTTAGGGCTGCTCTGTTGACAAGAACCCCCACTTCATTACACCTTAAATATCCTAGGAAAGAGAAAAATGGATAAAGAAGTTGGGGTCCTCATGTACAATGGAATATCACTCAGCCATGAAATCAACGTCATAAGGCTAGTAGCAGCACGATGAGTGGATTTAGGTACGATGATTCTAAGTGAAATAAGTCACACAGAAAAAGACACTTATCATAAGATATCACTTCTAGAGGGAATGTAAAAACCGCTACACTTGAACTGAATAACAAAACAGAACAGAGTCACACGTTTAGAAAACACACTATGGCTGCTGAACGGGAAAGGTGAGGTGGGGTGATGCATAAAACAAGGGTTTCAAATTAGCTCAGATACCGTTCCATAAACCCAATATGTAAGAGACAAGACCTATTCCTTTTTCAGTGAACTGGACTCAACACCCCCTATTCACCGCACAAGAATATGTCTGACTAGTAAGAATCTTCAAACCTATGTATTGATATCTCTCTGTAAGTGAGTCAAGGGGGTGTAAAGCGGCATAAACACAGCCGTGAAAAGCAGCTAAACCCCATTATAAAAATAAATTACTTTTCAAAACCCGTGAAACAAAGACAGTGAAAGAGAGAGAAATTCTTCCAAAATTCGTTCAGGGGCTGTGATGCAACCTGGATTGACCATATCTAGACCCACAGCTGATTGAGACATAAGGGTGGACACTCTTGGGGCTGAGAGGTTCGGTGAGGTTGGGTGAGCCAACGCAGACCCTTTCAAGTAATACTGCATGGTACCCATCCCATGGGTCCCAAATCTCCAGGTTCAAGGGCATCTTCCTACGTCGAAAACAGGCATGAGAAACCCAGAAGATGGTACACCGTGTGATCGGGAAAGGTTTCTAAAACGCACCTCATTTCTCATCTCCTTTGCTCGGGTTCGCCATTCCAGCCGATTTACTAGCCATCTCCCTCCTTGGAGAATCAGCATCTTTACCCTCCTGTTCCGTACAGGTTGCAAATTGTCCTGAGGATGAACGGGAAGAGGGGGAACCAATGAGAGACTAGCTCTAGGTGTTGGGAAAGGCACAGGTCACTCTATTTTCCCATCAGGAAGAAGAATTAAGCACAAGCTCAGCCTGCCCCCCAGAACCAGAAGAGGGCCTGAAGCAATCCTGCGCTTTTGCGGCCAGCTCCCAAAAAAGCGAGTTGAAAAATGGAGCTCAGGGGCACTGCAATTCACAAACCTGCAGAGTTTTAAATGATACCTCTCGTCCACAAATATATTAAGGGAAGGCAACGAAGAGGCTTTGAAAGCAAGGCAGAATTGCAGGAAACAGATTTCAGGAGGTAGATTCGAATCGCCTTGAAAGCACATGAAAAGCGGCAAAACGTGGACAATGATGCCCTTGGCCAAAAAGGGCGTATGCGTTTTTTCCTGAATATATTCAGGAAAAAACGCATACGCCCTTTTTGGCCAACCAAGCAACCTGGAAAGGCCAATCAGCGCTCCAAAGAAGTCTCGCTTCCCAGCGGGCAAAAGGGCCATGCGGAAAAAAGTGTCCAAACCAGAAAGGCAGGACCGGCCATGGAGAAATGGGAGCCTTGCTACGCTGATGGGCGGGATGTAAATTGCCAACAGCCACTCTGGAGAAGTGTACGGTGTGTTCTGAAACATCTAAAAAACACAGCTTGGAGAGCATAGGGCACTTCCACTCATGGGCGTATAAATTGGGAAAACTAAAAATCAGCAAGACACAGGCACCCCAAAGTTTAGGGCTGCTCTGTTGACAAGAACCCCCACTTCATTACACCTTAAATATCCTAGGAAAGAGAAAAATGGATAAAGAAGTTGGGGTCCTCATGTACAATGGAATATCACTCAGCCATGAAATCAACGTCATAAGGCTAGTAGCAGCACGATGAGTGGATTTAGGTACGACGATTCTAAGTGAAATAAGTCACACAGAAAAAGACACTTATCATAAGATATCACTTCTAGAGGGAATGTAAAAACCGCTACACTTGAACTGAATTACAAAACAGAACAGAGTCACACGTTTAGGAAACACACTACGGCTGCTGAACGGGAAAGGTGAGGTGGGGTGATGCATAAAACAAGGGTTTCAAATTAGCTCAGATACCGTTCCATAAACCCAATATGTAAGAGACAAGACCTATTCCTTTTTCAGTGAACTGGACTCAACACCCCCTATTCACCGCACAAGAATATATCTGACTAGTAAGAATCTTCAAACCTATGTATTGATATCTCTCTGTAAGTGAGTCAAGGGGGTGTAAAGCGGCATAAACACAGCCGTGAAAAGCAGCTAAACCCCATTATAAAAATAAATTACTTTTCAAAACCCGTGAAACAAAGACAGTGAAAGAGAGAGAAATTCTTCCAAAATTCGTTCAGGGGCTGTGATGCAACCTGGATTGACCATATCTAGACCCACAGCTGATTGAGACATAAGGGTGGACACTCTTGGGGCTGAGAGGTTCGGTGAGGTTGGGTGAGCCAACGCAGACCCTTTCAAGTAATACTGCATGGTACCCATCCCATGGGTCCCAAATCTCCAGGTTCAAGGGCATCTTCCTACGTCGAAAACAGGCATGAGAAACCCAGAAGATGGTACACTGTGTGATCGGGAAAGGTTTCTAAAACGCACCTCATTTCTCATCTCCTTTGCTCGGGTTCGCCATTCCAGCCGATTTACTAGCCATCTCCCTCCTTGGAGAATCAGCACCTTTACCCTCCTGTTCCGTACAGGTTGCAAATTGTCCTGAGGATGAACGGGAAGAGGGGGAACCAATGAGAGACTAGCTCTAGGTGTTGGGACAGGCACAGGTCACTCTATTTTCCCATCAGGAAGAAGAATTAAGCACAAGCTCAGCCTGCCCCCCAGAACCAGAAGAGGGCCTGAAGCAATCCTGCGCTTTTGCGGCCAGCTCCCAAAAAAGCGAGTTGAAAAATGGAGCTCAGGGGCACTGCAATTCACAAACCTGCAGAGTTTTAAATGATACCTCTCGTCCACAAATATATTCAGGGAAGGCAACGAAGAGGCTTTGAAAGCAAGGCAGAATTGCAGGAAACAGATTTCAGGAGGTAGATTCGAATCGCCTTGAAAGCACATGAAAAGCGGCAAAACGTGGACAATGATGCCCTTGGCCAAAAAGGGCGTATGCGTTTTTTCCTGAATATATTCAGGAAAAAACGCATACGCCCTTTTTGGCCAACCAAGCAACCTGGAAAGGCCAATCAGCGCTCCAAAGAAGTCTCGCTTCCCAGCGGGCAAAAGGGCCATGCGGAAAAAAGTGTCCAAACCAGAAAGGCAGGACCGGCCATGGAGAAATGGGAGCCTTGCTACGCTGATGGGCGGGATGTAAATTGCCAACAGCCACTCTGGAGAAGTGTACGGTGTGTTCTGAAACATCTAAAAAACACAGCTTGGAGAGCATAGGGCACTTCCACTCATGGGCGTATAAATTGGGAAAACTAAAAATCAGCAAGACACAGGCACCCCAAAGTTTAGGGCTGCTCTGTTGACAAGAACCCCCACTTCATTACACCTTAAATATCCTAGGAAAGAGAAAAATGGATAAAGAAGTTGGGGTCCTCATGTACAATGGAATATCACTCAGCCATGAAATCAACGTCATAAGGCTAGTAGCAGCACGATGAGTGGATTTAGGTACGACGATTCTAAGTGAAATAAGTCACACAGAAAAAGACACTTATCATAAGATATCACTTCTAGAGGGAATGTAAAAACCGCTACACTTGAACTGAATTACAAAACAGAACAGAGTCACACGTTTAGGAAACACACTACGGCTGCTGAACGGGAAAGGTGAGGTGGGGTGATGCATAAAACAAGGGTTTCAAATTAGCTCAGATACCGTTCCATAAACCCAATATGTAAGAGACAAGACCTATTCCTTTTTCAGTGAACTGGACTCAACACCCCCTATTCACCGCACAAGAATATATCTGACTAGTAAGAATCTTCAAACCTATGTATTGATATCTCTCTGTAAGTGAGTCAAGGGGGTGTAAAGCGGCATAAACACAGCCGTGAAAAGCAGCTAAACCCCATTATAAAAATAAATTACTTTTCAAAACCCGTGAAACAAAGACAGTGAAAGAGAGAGAAATTCTTCCAAAATTCGTTCAGGGGCTGTGATGCAACCTGGATTGACCATATCTAGACCCACAGCTGATTGAGACATAAGGGTGGACACTCTTGGGGCTGAGAGGTTCGGTGAGGTTGGGTGAGCCAACGCAGACCCTTTCAAGTAATACTGCATGGTACCCATCCCATGGGTCCCAAATCTCCAGGTTCAAGGGCATCTTCCTACGTCGAAAACAGGCATGAGAAACCCAGAAGATGGTACACTGTGTGATCGGGAAAGGTTTCTAAAACGCACCTCATTTCTCATCTCCTTTGCTCGGGTTCGCCATTCCAGCCGATTTACTAGCCATCTCCCTCCTTGGAGAATCAGCACCTTTACCCTCCTGTTCCGTACAGGTTGCAAATTGTCCTGAGGATGAACGGGAAGAGGGGGAACCAATGAGAGACTAGCTCTAGGTGTTGGGACAGGCACAGGTCACTCTATTTTCCCATCAGGAAGAAGAATTAAGCACAAGCTCAGCCTGCCCCCCAGAACCAGAAGAGGGCCTGAAGCAATCCTGCGCTTTTGCGGCCAGCTCCCAAAAAAGCGAGTTGAAAAATGGAGCTCAGGGGCACTGCAATTCACAAACCTGCAGAGTTTTAAATGATACCTCTCGTCCACAAATATATTCAGGGAAGGCAACGAAGAGGCTTTGAAAGCAAGGCAGAATTGCAGGAAACAGATTTCAGGAGGTAGATTCGAATCGCCTTGAAAGCACATGAAAAGCGGCAAAACGTGGACAATGATGCCCTTGGCCAAAAAGGGCGTATGCGTTTTTTCCTGAATATATTCAGGAAAAAACGCATACGCCCTTTTTGGCCAACCAAGCAACCTGGAAAGGCCAATCAGCGCTCCAAAGAAGTCTCGCTTCCCAGCGGGCAAAAGGGCCATGCGGAAAAAAGTGTCCAAACCAGAAATGCAGGACCGGCCATGGAGAAATGGGAGCCTTGCTACGCTGATGGGTGGGATGTAAATTGCCAACAGCCACTCTGGAGAAGTGTACGGTGTGTTCTGAAACATCTAAAAAACACAGCTTGGAGAGCATAGGGCACTTCCACTCATGGGCGTATAAATTGGGAAAACTAAAAATCAGCAAGACACAGGCACCCCAAAGTTTAGGGCTGCTCTGTTGACAAGAACCCCCACTTCATTACACCTTAAATATCCTAGGAAAGAGAAAAATGGATAAAGAAGTTGGGGTCCTCATGTACAATGGAATATCACTCAGCCATGAAATCAACGTCATAAGGCTAGTAGCAGCACGATGAGTGGATTTAGGTACGACGATTCTAAGTGAAATAAGTCACACAGAAAAAGACACTTATCATAAGATATCACTTCTAGAGGGAATGTAAAAACCGCTACACTTGAACTGAATTACAAAACAGAACAGAGTCACACGTTTAGAAAACACACTATGGCTGCTGAACGGGAAAGGTGAGGTGGGGTGATGCATAAAACAAGGGTTTCAAATTAGCTCAGATACCGTTCCATAAACCCAATATGTAAGAGACAAGACCTATTCCTTTTTCAGTGAACTGGACTCAACACCCCCGATTCACCGCACAAGAATATATCTGACTAGTAAGAATCTTCAAACCTATGTATTGATATCTCTCTGTAAGTGAGTCAAGGGGGTGTAAAGCGGCATAAACACAGCCGTGAAAAGCAGCTAAACCCCATTATAAAAATAAATTACTTTTCAAAACCCGTGAAACAAAGACAGTGAAAGAGAGAGAAATTCTTCCAAAATTCGTTCAGGGGCTGTGATGCAACCTGGATTGACCATATCTAGACCCACAGCTGATTGAGACATAAGGGTGGACACTCTTGGGGCTGAGAGGTTCGGTGAGGTTGGGTGAGCCAACGCAGACCCTTTCAAGTAATACTGCATGGTACCCATCCCATGGGTCCCAAATCTCCAGGTTCAAGGGCATCTTCTTACGTCGAAAACAGGCATGAGAAACCCAGAAGATGGTACACTGTGTGATCGGGAAAGGTTTCTAAAACGCACCTCATTTCTCATCTCCTTTGCTCGGGTTCGCCATTCCAGCCGATTTACTAGCCATCTCCCTCCTTGGAGAATCAGCACCTTTACCCTCCTGTTCCGTACAGGTTGCAAATTGTCCTGAGGATGAACG
This sequence comes from Balaenoptera acutorostrata, assembly GCF_949987535.1. NCBI lineage: Eukaryota > Metazoa > Chordata > Mammalia > Artiodactyla > Balaenopteridae > Balaenoptera > Balaenoptera acutorostrata. The sequence continues at coordinate 92,209 of NW_026645878.1, read as the reverse complement.
GGAAGAGGGGGAACCAATGAGAGACTAGCTCTAGGTGTTGGGACAGGCACAGGTCACTCTATTTTCCCATCAGGAAGAAGAATTAAGCACAAGCTCAGCCTGCCCCCCAGAACCAGAAGAGGGCCTGAAGCAATCCTGCGCTTTTGCGGCCAGCTCCCAAAAAAGCGAGTTGAAAAATGGAGCTCAGGGGCACTGCAATTCACAAACCTGCAGAGTTTTAAATGATACCTCTCGTCCACAAATATATTAAGGGAAGGCAACGAAGAGGCTTTGAAAGCAAGGCAGAATTGCAGGAAACAGATTTCAGGAGGTAGATTCGAATCGCCTTGAAAGCACATGAAAAGCGGCAAAACGTGGACAATGATGCCCTTGGCCAAAAAGGGCGTATGCGTTTTTTCCTGAATATATTCAGGAAAAAACGCATACGCCCTTTTTGGCCAACCAAGCAACCTGGAAAGGCCAATCAGCGCTCCAAAGAAGTCTCGCTTCCCAGCGGGCAAAAGGGCCATGCGGAAAAAAGTGTCCAAACCAGAAATGCAGGACCGGCCATGGAGAAATGGGAGCCTTGCTACGCTGATGGGTGGGATGTAAATTGCCAACAGCCACTCTGGAGAAGTGTACGGTGTGTTCTGAAACATCTAAAAAACACAGCTTGGAGAGCATAGGGCACTTCCACTCATGGGCGTATAAATTGGGAAAACTAAAAATCAGCAAGACACAGGCACCCCAAAGTTTAGGGCTGCTCTGTTGTCAAGAACCCCCACTTCATTACACCTTAAATATCCTAGGAAAGAGAAAAATGGATAAAGAAGTTGTGGTCCTCATGTACAATGGAATATCACTCAGCCATGAAATCAACGTCATAAGGCTAGTAGCAGCACGATGAGTGGATTTAGGTACGACGATTCTAAGTGAAATAAGTCACACAGAAAAAGACACTTATCATAAGATATCACTTCTAGAGGGAATGTAAAAACCGCTACACTTGAACTGAATTACAAAACAGAACAGAGTCACACGTTTAGAAAACACACTATGGCTGCTGAACGGGAAAGGTGAGGTGGGGTGATGCATAAAACAAGGGTTTCAAATTAGCTCAGATACCGTTCCATAAACCCAATATGTAAGAGACAAGACCTATTCCTTTTTCAGTGAACTGGACTCAACACCCCCGATTCACCGCACAAGAATATATCTGACTAGGAAGAATCTTCAAACCTATGTATTGATATCTCTCTGTAAGTGAGTCAAGGGGGTGTAAAGCGGCATAAACACAGCCGTGAAAAGCAGCTAAACCCCATTATAAAAATAAATTACTTTTCAAAACCCGTGAAACAAAGACAGTGAAAGAGAGAGAAATTCTTCCAAAATTCGTTCAGGGGCTGTGATGCAACCTGGATTGACCATATCTAGACCCACAGCTGATTGAGACATAAGGGTGGACACTCTTGGGGCTGAGAGGTTCGGTGAGGTTGGGTGAGCCAACGCAGACCCTTTCAAGTAATACTGCATGGTACCCATCCCATGGGTCCCAAATCTCCAGGTTCAAGGGCATCTTCCTACGTCGAAAACAGGCATGAGAAACCCAGAAGATGGTACACTGTGTGATCGGGAAAGGTTTCTAAAACGCACCTCATTTCTCATCTCCTTTGCTCGGGTTCGCCATTCCAGCCGATTTACTAGCCATCTCCCTCCTTGGAGAATCAGCACCTTTACCCTCCTGTTCCGTACAGGTTGCAAATTGTCCTGAGGATGAACGGGAAGAGGGGGAACCAATGAGAGACTAGCTCTAGGTGTTGGGACAGGCACAGGTCACTCTATTTTCCCATCAGGAAGAAGAATTAAGCACAAGCTCAGCCTGCCCCCCAGAACCAGAAGAGGGCCTGAAGCAATCCTGCGCTTTTGCGGCCAGCTCCCAAAAAAGCGAGTTGAAAAATGGAGCTCAGGGGCACTGCAATTCACAAACCTGCAGAGTTTTAAATGATACCTCTCGTCCACAAATATATTAAGGGAAGGCAACGAAGAGGCTTTGAAAGCAAGGCAGAATTGCAGGAAACAGATTTCAGGAGGTAGATTCGAATCGCCTTGAAAGCACATGAAAAGCGGCAAAACGTGGACAATGATGCCCTTGGCCAAAAAGGGCGTATGCGTTTTTTCCTGAATATATTCAGGAAAAAACGCATACGCCCTTTTTGGCCAACCAAGCAACCTGGAAAGGCCAATCAGCGCTCCAAAGAAGTCTCGCTTCCCAGCGGGCAAAAGGGCCATGCGGAAAAAAGTGTCCAAACCAGAAATGCAGGACCGGCCATGGAGAAATGGGAGCCTTGCTACGCTGATGGGTGGGATGTAAATTGCCAACAGCCACTCTGGAGAAGTGTACGGTGTGTTCTGAAACATCTAAAAAACACAGCTTGGAGAGCATAGGGCACTTCCACTCATGGGCGTATAAATTGGGAAAACTAAAAATCAGCAAGACACAGGCACCCCAAAGTTTAGGGCTGCTCTGTTGACAAGAACCCCCACTTCATTACACCTTAATTATCCTAGGAAAGAGAAAAATGGATAAAGAAGTTGTGGTCCTCATGTACAATGGAATATCACTCAGCCATGAAATCAACGTCATAAGGCTAGTAGCAGCACGATGAGTGGATTTAGGTACGACGATTCTAAGTGAAATAAGTCACACAGAAAAAGACACTTATCATAAGATATCACTTCTAGAGGGAATGTAAAAACCGCTACACTTGAACTGAATTACAAAACAGAACAGAGTCACACGTTTAGGAAACACACTACGGCTGCTGAACGGGAAAGGTGAGGTGGGGTGATGCATAAAACAAGGGTTTCAAATTAGCTCAGATACCGTTCCATAAACCCAATATGTAAGAGACAAGACCTATTCCTTGCTCAGTGAACTGGACTCAACACCCCCTATTCACCGCACAAGAATATATCTGACTAGTAAGAATCTTCAAACCTATGTATTGATATCTCTCTGTAAGTGAGTCAAGGGGGTGTAAAGCGGCATAAACACAGCCGTGAAAAACAGCTAAACCCCATTATAAAAATAAATTACTTTTCAAAACCCGTGAAACAAAGACAGTGAAAGAGAGAGAAATTCTTACAAAATTCGTTCAGGGGCTGTGATGCAACCTGGATTGACCATATCTAGACCCACAGCTGATTGAGACATAAGGGTGGACACTCTTGGGGCTGAGAGGTTCGGTGAGGTTGGGTGAGCCAACGCAGACCCTTTCAAGTAATACTGCATGGTACCCATCCCATGGGTCCCAAATCTCCAGGTTCAAGGGCATCTTCCTACGTCGAAAACAGGCATGAGAAACCCAGAAGATGGTACACCGTGTGATCGGGAAAGGTTTCTAAAACGCACCTCATTTCTCATCTCCTTTGCTCGGGTTCGCCATTCCAGCCGATTTACTAGCCATCTCCCTCCTTGGAGAATCAGCACCTTTAACCTCCTGTTCCGTACAGGTTGCAATTTGTCCTGAGGATGAACGGGAAGAGGGGGAACCAATGAGAGACTAGCTCTAGGTGTTGGGACAGGCACAGGTCACTCTATTTTCCCATCAGGAAGAAGAATTAAGCACAAGCTCAGCCTGCCCCCCAGAACCAGAAGAGGGCCTGAAGCAATCCTGCGCTTTTGCGGCCAGGTCCCAAAAAAGCGAGTTGAAAAATGGAGCTCAGGGGCACTGCAATTCACAAACCTGCAGAGTTTTAAATGATACCTCTCGTCCACAAATATATTCAGGGAAGGCAACGAAGAGGCTTTGAAAGCAAGGCAGAATTGCAGGAAACAGATTTCAGGAGGTAGATTCGAATCGCCTTGAAAGCACATGAAAAGCGGCAAAACGTGGACAATGATGCCCTTGGCCAAAAAGGGCGTATGCGTTTTTTCCTGAATATATTCAGGAAAAAACGCATACGCCCTTTTTGGCCAACCAAGCAACCTGGAAAGGCCAATCAGCGCTCCAAAGAAGTCTCGCTTCCCAGCGGGCAAAAGGGCCATGCGGAAAAAAGTGTCCAAACCAGAAATGCAGGACCGGCCATGGAGAAATGGGAGCCTTGCTACGCTGATGGGTGGGATGTAAATTGCCAACAGCCACTCTGGAGAAGTGTACGGTGTGTTCTGAAACATCTAAAAAACACAGCTTGGAGAGCATAGGGCACTTCCACTCATGGGCGTATAAATTGGGAAAACTAAAAATCAGCAAGACACAGGCACCCCAAAGTTTAGGGCTGCTCTGTTGACAAGAACCCCCACTTCATTACACCTTAAATATCCTAGGAAAGAGAAAAATGGATAAAGAAGTTGGGGTCCTCATGTACAATGGAATATCACTCAGCCATGAAATCAACGTCATAAGGCTAGTAGCAGCACGATGAGTGGATTTAGGTACGACGATTCTAAGTGAAATAAGTCACACAGAAAAAGACACTTATCATAAGATATCACTTCTAGAGGGAATGTAAAAACCGCTACACTTGAACTGAATTACAAAACAGAACAGAGTCACACGTTTAGAAAACACACTATGGCTGCTGAACGGGAAAGGTGAGGTGGGGTGATGCATAAAACAAGGGTTTCAAATTAGCTCAGATACCGTTCCATAAACCCAATATGTAAGAGACAAGACCTATTCCTTTTTCAGTGAACTGGACTCAACACCCCCGATTCACCGCACAAGAATATATCTGACTAGTAAGAATCTTCAAACCTATGTATTGATATCTCTCTGTAAGTGAGTCAAGGGGGTGTAAAGCGGCATAAACACAGCCGTGAAAAGCAGCTAAACCCCATTATAAAAATAAATTACTTTTCAAAACCCGTGAAACAAAGACAGTGAAAGAGAGAGAAATTCTTCCAAAATTCGTTCAGGGGCTGTGATGCAACCTGGATTGACCATATCTAGACCCACAGCTGATTGAGACATAAGGGTGGACACTCTTGGGGCTGAGAGGTTCGGTGAGGTTGGGTGAGCCAACGCAGACCCTTTCAAGTAATACTGCATGGTACCCATCCCATGGGTCCCAAATCTCCAGGTTCAAGGGCATCTTCTTACGTCGAAAACAGGCATGAGAAACCCAGAAGATGGTACACTGTGTGATCGGGAAAGGTTTCTAAAACGCACCTCATTTCTCATCTCCTTTGCTCGGGTTCGCCATTCCAGCCGATTTACTAGCCATCTCCCTCCTTGGAGAATCAGCACCTTTACCCTCCTGTTCCGTACAGGTTGCAAATTGTCCTGAGGATGAACGGGAAGAGGGGGAACCAATGAGAGACTAGCTCTAGGTGTTGGGACAGGCACAGGTCACTCTATTTTCCCATCAGGAAGAAGAATTAAGCACAAGCTCAGCCTGCCCCCCAGAACCAGAAGAGGGCCTGAAGCAATCCTGCGCTTTTGCGGCCAGCTCCCAAAAAAGCGAGTTGAAAAATGGAGCTCAGGGGCACTGCAATTCACAAACCTGCAGAGTTTTAAATGATACCTCTCGTCCACAAATATATTCAGGGAAGGCAACGAAGAGGCTTTGAAAGCAAGGCAGAATTGCAGGAAACAGATTTCAGGAGGTAGATTCGAATCGCCTTGAAAGCACATGAAAAGCGGCAAAACGTGGACAATGATGCCCTTGGCCAAAAAGGGCGTATGCGTTTTTTCCTGAATATATTCAGGAAAAAACGCATACGCCCTTTTTGGCCAACCAAGCAACCTGGAAAGGCCAATCAGCGCTCCAAAGAAGTCTCGCTTCCCAGCGGGCAAAAGGGCCATGCGGAAAAAAGTGTCCAAACCAGAAATGCAGGACCGGCCATGGAGAAATGGGAGCCTTGCTACGCTGATGGGTGGGATGTAAATTGCCAACAGCCACTCTGGAGAAGTGTACGGTGTGTTCTGAAACATCTAAAAAACACAGCTTGGAGAGCATAGGGCACTTCCACTCATGGGCGTATAAATTGGGAAAACTAAAAATCAGCAAGACACAGGCACCCCAAAGTTTAGGGCTGCTCTGTTGACAAGAACCCCCACTTCATTACACCTTAAATATCCTAGGAAAGAGAAAAATGGATAAAGAAGTTGGGGTCCTCATGTACAATGGAATATCACTCAGCCATGAAATCAACGTCATAAGGCTAGTAGCAGCACGATGAGTGGATTTAGGTACGACGATTCTAAGTGAAATAAGTCACACAGAAAAAGACACTTATCATAAGATATCACTTCTAGAGGGAATGTAAAAACCGCTACACTTGAACTGAATTACAAAACAGAACAGAGTCACACGTTTAGAAAACACACTATGGCTGCTGAACGGGAAAGGTGAGGTGGGGTGATGCATAAAACAAGGGTTTCAAATTAGCTCAGATACCGTTCCATAAACCCAATATGTAAGAGACAAGACCTATTCCTTTTTCAGTGAACTGGACTCAACACCCCCGATTCACCGCACAAGAATATATCTGACTAGTAAGAATCTTCAAACCTATGTATTGATATCTCTCTGTAAGTGAGTCAAGGGGGTGTAAAGCGGCATAAACACAGCCGTGAAAAGCAGCTAAACCCCATTATAAAAATAAATTACTTTTCAAAACCCGTGAAACAAAGACAGTGAAAGAGAGAGAAATTCTTCCAAAATTCGTTCAGGGGCTGTGATGCAACCTGGATTGACCATATCTAGACCCACAGCTGATTGAGACATAAGGGTGGACACTCTTGGGGCTGAGAGGTTCGGTGAGGTTGGGTGAGCCAACGCAGACCCTTTCAAGTAATACTGCATGGTACCCATCCCATGGGTCCCAAATCTCCAGGTTCAAGGGCATCTTCTTACGTCGAAAACAGGCATGAGAAACCCAGAAGATGGTACACTGTGTGATCGGGAAAGGTTTCTAAAACGCACCTCATTTCTCATCTCCTTTGCTCGGGTTCGCCATTCCAGCCGATTTACTAGCCATCTCCCTCCTTGGAGAATCAGCACCTTTACCCTCCTGTTCCGTACAGGTTGCAAATTGTCCTGAGGATGAACGGGAAGAGGGGGAACCAATGAGAGACTAGCTCTAGGTGTTGGGACAGGCACAGGTCACTCTATTTTCCCATCAGGAAGAAGAATTAAGCACAAGCTCAGCCTGCCCCCCAGAACCAGAAGAGGGCCTGAAGCAATCCTGCGCTTTTGCGGCCAGCTCCCAAAAAAGCGAGTTGAAAAATGGAGCTCAGGGGCACTGCAATTCACAAACCTGCAGAGTTTTAAATGATACCTCTCGTCCACAAATATATTAAGGGAAGGCAACGAAGAGGCTTTGAAAGCAAGGCAGAATTGCAGGAAACAGATTTCAGGAGGTAGATTCGAATCGCCTTGAAAGCACATGAAAAGCGGCAAAACGTGGACAATGATGCCCTTGGCCAAAAAGGGCGTATGCGTTTTTTCCTGAATATATTCAGGAAAAAACGCATACGCCCTTTTTGGCCAACCAAGCAACCTGGAAAGGCCAATCAGCGCTCCAAAGAAGTCTCGCTTCCCAGCGGGCAAAAGGGCCATGCGGAAAAAAGTGTCCAAACCAGAAATGCAGGACCGGCCATGGAGAAATGGGAGCCTTGCTACGCTGATGGGTGGGATGTAAATTGCCAACAGCCACTCTGGAGAAGTGTACGGTGTGTTCTGAAACATCTAAAAAACAAAGCTTGGAGAGCATAGGGCACTTCCACTCATGGGCGTATAAATTGGGAAAACTAAAAATCAGCAAGACACAGGCACCCCAAAGTTTAGGGCTGCTCTGTTGTCAAGAACCCCCACTTCATTACACCTTAAATATCCTAGGAAAGAGAAAAATGGATAAAGAAGTTGTGGTCCTCATGTACAATGGAATATCACTCAGCCATGAAATCAACGTCATAAGGCTAGTAGCAGCACGATGAGTGGATTTAGGTACGACGATTCTAAGTGAAATAAGTCACACAGAAAAAGACACTTATCATAAGATATCACTTCTAGAGGGAATGTAAAAACCGCTACACTTGAACTGAATTACAAAACAGAACAGAGTCACACGTTTAGAAAACACACTATGGCTGCTGAACGGGAAAGGTGAGGTGGGGTGATGCATAAAACAAGGGTTTCAAATTAGCTCAGATACCGTTCCATAAACCCAATATGTAAGAGACAAGACCTATTCCTTTTTCAGTGAACTGGACTCAACACCCCCGATTCACCGCACAAGAATATATCTGACTAGGAAGAATCTTCAAACCTATGTATTGATATCTCTCTGTAAGTGAGTCAAGGGGGTGTAAAGCGGCATAAACACAGCCGTGAAAAGCAGCTAAACCCCATTATAAAAATAAATTACTTTTCAAAACCCGTGAAACAAAGACAGTGAAAGAGAGAGAAATTCTTCCAAAATTCGTTCAGGGGCTGTGATGCAACCTGGATTGACCATATCTAGACCCACAGCTGATTGAGACATAAGGGTGGACACTCTTGGGGCTGAGAGGTTCGGTGAGGTTGGGTGAGCCAACGCAGACCCTTTCAAGTAATACTGCATGGTACCCATCCCATGGGTCCCAAATCTCCAGGTTCAAGGGCATCTTCCTACGTCGAAAACAGGCATGAGAAACCCAGAAGATGGTACACCGTGTGATCGGGAAAGGTTTCTAAAACGCACCTCATTTCTCATCTCCTTTGCTCGGGTTCGCCATTCCAGCCGATTTACTAGCCATCTCCCTCCTTGGAGAATCAGCACCTTTAACCTCCTGTTCCGTACAGGTTGCAATTTGTCCTGAGGATGAACGGGAAGAGGGGGAACCAATGAGAGACTAGCTCTAGGTGTTGGGACAGGCACAGGTCACTCTATTTTCCCATCAGGAAGAAGAATTAAGCACAAGCTCAGCCTGCCCCCCAGAACCAGAAGAGGGCCTGAAGCAATCCTGCGCTTTTGCGGCCAGCTCCCAAAAAAGCGAGTTGAAAAATGGAGCTCAGGGGCACTGCAATTCACAAACCTGCAGAGTTTTAAATGATACCTCTCGTCCACAAATATATTAAGGGAAGGCAACGAAGAGGCTTTGAAAGCAAGGCAGAATTGCAGGAAACAGATTTCAGGAGGTAGATTCGAATCGCCTTGAAAGCACATGAAAAGCGGCAAAACGTGGACAATGATGCCCTTGGCCAAAAAGGGCGTATGCGTTTTTTCCTGAATATATTCAGGAAAAAACGCATACGCCCTTTTTGGCCAACCAAGCAACCTGGAAAGGCCAATCAGCGCTCCAAAGAAGTCTCGCTTCCCAGCGGGCAAAAGGGCCATGCGGAAAAAAGTGTCCAAACCAGAAATGCAGGACCGGCCATGGAGAAATGGGAGCCTTGCTACGCTGATGGGTGGGATGTAAATTGCCAACAGCCACTCTGGAGAAGTGTACGGTGTGTTCTGAAACATCTAAAAAACACAGCTTGGAGAGCATAGGGCACTTCCACTCATGGGCGTATAAATTGGGAAAACTAAAAATCAGCAAGACACAGGCACCCCAAAGTTTAGGGCTGCTCTGTTGACAAGAACCCCCACTTCATTACACCTTAAATATCCTAGGAAAGAGAAAAATGGATAAAGAAGTTGGGGTCCTCATGTACAATGGAATATCACTCAGCCATGAAATCAACGTCATAAGGCTAGTAGCAGCACGATGAGTGGATTTAGGTACGACGATTCTAAGTGAAATAAGTCACACAGAAAAAGACACTTATCATAAGATATCACTTCTAGAGGGAATGTAAAAACCGCTACACTTGAACTGAATTACAAAACAGAACAGAGTCACACGTTTAGAAAACACACTATGGCTGCTGAACGGGAAAGGTGAGGTGGGGTGATGCATAAAACAAGGGTTTCAAATTAGCTCAGATACCGTTCCATAAACCCAATATGTAAGAGACAAGACCTATTCCTTTTTCAGTGAACTGGACTCAACACCCCCTATTCACCGCACAAGAATATATCTGACTAGTAAGAATCTTCAAACCTATGTATTGATATCTCTCTGTAAGTGAGTCAAGGGGGTGTAAAGCGGCAAAAACACAGCCGTGAAAAGCAGCTAAACCCCATTATAAAAATAAATTACTTTTCAAAACCCGTGAAACAAAGGCAGTGAAAGAGAGAGAAATTCTTACAAAATTCGTTCAGGGGCTGTGATGAAACCTGGATTGACCATATCTAGACCCACAGCTGATTGAGACATAAGGGTGGATACTATTGGGGCTGAGAGGTTCGGTGAGGTTGGGTGAGCCAACGCAGACCCTTTCAAGTAATACTGCATGGTACCCATCCCATGGGTCCCAAATCTCCATGTTCAAGGGCATTTTCCTACGTCGAAAACAGGCATGAGAAACCCAGAAGATGGTACACCGTGTGATCGGGAAAGGTTTCTAAAACGCACCTCATTTCTCATCTCCTTTGCTCGGGTTCGCCATTCCAGCCGATTTACTAGCCATCTCCCTCCTTGGAGAATAAGCACCTTTAACCTCCTGTTCCGTACAGGTTGCAATTTGTCCTGAGGATGAACGGGAAGAGGGGGAACCAATGAGAGACTAGTTCTAGGTGTTGGGACAGACACAGGTCACTCTATTTTCCCATCAGGAAGAAGAATTAAGCACAAGCTCAGCCTGCCCCCCAGAACCAGAAGAGGGCCTGAAGCAATCCTGCGCTTTTGCGGCCAGCTCCCAAAAAACCGAGTTGAAAAATGGAGCTCAGGGGCACTGCAATTCACAAACCTGCAGAGTTTTAAATGATACCTCTCGTCCACAAATATATTAAGGGAAGGCAACGAAGAGGCTTTGAAAGCAAGGCAGAATTGCAGGAAACAGATTTCAGGAGGTAGATTCGAATCTCCTTGAAAGCACATGAAAAGCGGCAAAACGTGGACAATGATGCCCTTGGCCAAAAAGGGCGTATGCGTTTTTTCCTGAATATATTCAGGAAAAAACGCATACGCCCTTTTTGGCCAACCAAGCAACCTGGAAAGGCCAATCAGCGCTCCAAAGAAGTCTCGCTTCCCAGCGGGCAAAAGGGCCATGCGGAAAAAAGTGTCCAAACCAGAAATGCAGGACCGGCCATGGAGAAATGGGAGCCTTGCTACGCTGATGGGTGGGATGTAAATTGCCAACAGCCACTCTGGAGAAGTGTACGGTGTGTTCTGAAACATCTAAAAAACACAGCTTGGAGAGCATAGGGCACTTCCACTCATGGGCGTATAAATTGGGAAAACTAAAAATCAGCAAGACACAGGCACCCCAAAGTTTAGGGCTGCTCTGTTGACAAGAACCCCCACTTCATTACACCTTAAATATCCTAGGAAAGAGAAAAATGGATAAAGAAGTTGGGGTCCTCATGTACAATGGAATATCACTCAGCCATGAAATCCACGTCATAAGGCTAGTAGCAGCACGATGAGTGGATTTAGGTACCACGATTCTAAGTGAAATAAGTCACACAGAAAAAGACACTTATCATAAGATATCACTTCTAGAGGGAATGTAAAAACCGCTACACTTGAACTGAATTACAAAACAACAGAGTCACACGTTTAGAAAACACACTATGGCTGCTGAACGGGAAAGGTGAGGTGGGGTGATGCATAAAACAAGGGTTTCAAATTAGCTCAGATACCGTTCCATAAACCCAATATGTAAGAGACAAGACCTATTCCTTTTTCAGTGAACTGGACTCAACACCCCCTATTCACCGCACAAGAATATATCTGACTAGTAAGAATCTTCAAACCCATGTATTGATATCTCTCTGTAAGTGAGTCAAGGGGGTGTAAAGCGGCATAAACACAGCCGTGAAAAGCAGCTAAACCCCATTATAAAAATAAATTACTTTTCAAAACCCGTGAAACAAAGGCAGTGAAAGAGAAAGAAATTCTTACAAAATTCGTTCAGGGGCTGTGATGCAACCTGGATTGACCATATCTAGACCCACAGCTGATTGAGACATAAGGGTGGACACTCTTGGGGCTGAGAGGTTCGGTGAGGTTGGGTGAGCCAACGCAGACCCTTTCAAGTAATACTGCATGGTACCCATCCCATGGGTCCCAAATCTCCAGGTTCAAGGGCATCTTCCTACGTCGAAAACAGGCATGAGAAACCCAGAAGATGGTACACCGTGTGATCGGGAAAGGTTTCTAAAACGCACCTCATTTCTCATCTCCTTTGCTCGGGTTCGCCATTCCAGCCGATTTACTAGCCATCTCCCTCCTTGGAGAATCAGCACCTTTAACCTCCTGTTCCGTACAGGTTGCAATTTGTCCTGAGGATGAACGGGAAGAGGGGGAACCAATGAGAGACTAGCTCTAGGTGTTGGGACAGGCACAGGTCACTCTATTTTCCCATCAGGAAGAAGAATTAAGCACAAGCTCAGCCTGCCCCCCAGAACCAGAAGAGGGCCTGAAGCAATCCTGCGCTTTTGCGGCCAGCTCCCAAAAAAGCGAGTTGAAAAATGGAGCTCAGGGGCACTGCAATTCACAAACCTGCAGAGTTTTAAATGATACCTCTCGTCCACAAATATATTAAGGGAAGGCAACGAAGAGGCTTTGAAAGCAAGGCAGAATTGCAGGAAACAGATTTCAGGAGGTAGATTCGAATCGCCTTGAAAGCACATGAAAATCGGCAAAACGTGGACAATGATGCCCTTGGCCAAAAAGGGCGTATGCGTTTTTTCCTGAATATATTCAGGAAAAAACGCATACGCCCTTTTTGGCCAACCAAGCAACCTGGAAAGGCCAATCAGCGCTCCAAAGAAGTCTCGCTTCCCAGCGGGCAAAAGGGCCATGCGGAAAAAAGTGTCCAAACCAGAAATGCAGGACCGGCCATGGAGAAATGGGAGCCTTGCTACGCTGATGGGTGGGATGTAAATTGCCAACAGCCACTCTGGAGAAGTGTACGGTGTGTTCTGAAACATCTAAAAAACACAGCTTGGAGAGCATAGGGCACTTCCACTCATGGGCGTATAAATTGGGAAAACTAAAAATCAGCAAGACACAGGCACCCCAAAGTTTAGGGCTGCTCTGTTGACAAGAACCCCCACTTCATTACACCTTAAATATCCTAGGAAAGAGAAAAATGGATAAAGAAGTTGGGGTCCTCATGTACAATGGAATATCACTCAGCCATGAAATCAACGTCATAAGGCTAGTAGCAGCACGATGAGTGGATTTAGGTATGACGATTCTAAGTGAAATAAGTCACACAGAAAAAGACACTTATCATAAGATATCACTTCTAGAGGGAATGTAAAAACCGCTACACTTGAACTGAATTACAAAACAGAACAGAGTCACACGTTTAGGAAACACACTACGGCTGCTGAACGGGAAAGGTGAGGTGGGGTGATGCATAAAACAAGGGTTTCAAATTAGCTCAGATACCGTTCCATAAACCCAATATGTAAGAGACTAGACCTATTCCTTGCTCAGTGAACTGGACTCAACACCCCCTATTCACCGCACAAGAATATATCTGACTAGTAAGAATCTTCAAACCTATGTATTGATATCTCTCTGTAAGTGAGTCAAGGGGGTGTAAAGTGGCATAAACACAGCCGTGAAAAGCAGCTAAACCCCATTATAAAAATAAATTACTTTTCAAAACCCGTGAAACAAAGACAGTGAAAGAGAGAGAAATTCTTCCAAAATTCGTTCAGGGGCTGTGATGCAACCTGGATTGACCATATCTAGACCCACAGCTGATTGAGACATAAGGGTGGACACTCTTGGGGCTGAGAGGTTCGGTGAGGTTGGGTTAGCCAACGCAGACCCTTTCAAATAATACTGCATGGTACCCATCCCATGGGTCCCAAATCTCCAGGTTCAAGGGCATCTTCCTACGTCGAAAACAGGCATGAGAAACCCAGAAGATGGTACACCGTGTGATCAGGAAAGGTTTCTAAAACGCACCTCATTTCTCATCTCCTTTGCTTGGGTTCGCCATTCCAGCCGATTTACTAGCCATCTCCCTCCTTGGAGAATCAGCACCTTTAACCTCCTGTTCCGTACAGGTTGCAATTTGTCCTGAGGATGAACGGGAAGAGGGGGAACCAATGAGAGACTAGCTCTAGGTGTTGGGACAGGCACAGGTCACTCTATTTTCCCATCAGGAAGAAGAATTAAGCACAAGCTCAGCCTGCCCCCCAGAACCAGAAGAGGGCCTGAAGCAATCCTGCGCTTTTGCGGTCAGCTCCCAAAAAAGCGAGTTGAAAAATGGAGCTCAGGGGCACTGCAATTCACAAACCTGCAGAGTTTTAAATGATACCTCTCGTCCACAAATATATTAAGGGAAGGCAACGAAGAGGCTCTGAAAGCAAGGCACAATTGCAGGAAACAGATTTCAGGAGGTAGATTCGAATCGCCTTGAAAGCACATGAAAAGCGGCAAAACGTGGACAATGATGCCCTTGGCCAAAAAGGGCGTATGCGTTTTTTCCTGAATATATTCAAGAAAAAACGCATACGTCCTTTTTGGCCAAGCAAGCAACCTGGAAAGGCCAATCAGCGCTCCAAAGAAGTCTCGCTTCCCAGCGGGCAAAAGGGCCATGCGGAAAAAAGTGTCCAAACCAGAAATGCAGGACCGGCCATGGAGAAATGGGAGCCTTGCTACGCTGATGGGTGGGATGTAAATTGCCAACAGCCACTCTGGAGAAGTGTACGGTGTGTTCTGAAACATCTAAAAAACACAGCTTGGAGAGCATAGGGCACTTCCACTCATGGGCGTATAAATTGGGAAAACTAAAAATCAGCAAGACACAGGCACCCCAAAGTTTAGGGCTGCTCTGTTGACAAGAACCCCCACTTCATTACACCTTAAATATCCTAGGAAAGAGAAAAATGGATAAAGAAGTTGTGGTCCTCATGTACAATGGAATATCACTCAGCCATGAAATCCACGTCATAAGGCTAGTAGCAGCACGATGAGTGGATTTAGGTACGACGATTCTAAGTGAAATAAGTCACACAGAAAAAGACACTTATCATAAGATATCACTTAGAGAGGGAATGTAAAAACCGCTACACTTGAACTGAATTACAAAACAGAACAGAGTCACACGTTCAGAAAACACACTATGGCTGCTGAACGGGAAAGGTGAGGTGGGGTGATGCATAAAACAAGGGTTTCAAATTAGCTCAGATACCGTTCCAGAAACCCAATATGTAAGAGACAAGACCTATTACTTTTTCAGTGAACTGGACTCAACACCCCCTATTCACCGCACAAGAATATATCTGACTAGTAAGAATCTTCAAACCTATGTATTGATATCTCTCTGTAAGTGAGTCAAGGGGGTGTAAAGCGGCATAAACACAGCCGTGAAAAGCAGCTAAACCCCATTATAAAAATAAATTACTTTTCAAAACCCGTGAAACAAAGGCAGTGAAAGAGAGAGAAATTCTTACAAAATTCGTTCAGGGGCTATGATGCAACCTGGATTGACCATATCTAGACCCACAGCTGATTGAGACATAAGGGTGGACACTCTTGGGGCTGAGAGGTTCGGTGAGGTTGGGTGAGCCAACGCAGACCCTTTCAAGTAATACTGCATGGTACCCATCCCATGGGTCCCAAATCTCCAGGTTCAAGGGCATCTTCCTACGTCGAAAACAGGCATGAGAAACCCAGAAGATGGTACACCGTGTGATCGGGAAAGGTTTCTAAAACGCACCTCATTTCTCATCTCCTTTGCTCGGGTTCGCCATTCCAGCCGATTTACTAGCCATCTCCCTCCTTGGAGAATCAGCACCTTTAACCTCCTGTTCCGTACAGGTTGCAATTTGTCCTGAGGATGAACGGGAAGAGGGGGAACCAATGAGAGACTAGCTCTAGGTGTTGGGACAGGCACAGGTCACTCTATTTTCCCATCAGGAAGAAGAATTAAGCACAAGCTCAGCCTGCCCCCCAGAACCAGAAGAGGGCCTGAAGCAATCCTGCGCTTTTGCGGCCAGCTCCCAAAAAAGCGAGTTGAAAAATGGAGCTCAGGGGCACTGCAATTCACAAACCTGCAGAGTTTTAAATGATACCTCTCGTCCACAAATATATTCAGGGAAGGCAACGAAGAGGCTTTGAAAGCAAGGCAGAATTGCAGGAAACAGATTTCAGGAGGTAGATTCGAATCGCCTTGAAAGCACATGAAAAGCGGCAAAACGTGGACAATGATGCCCTTGGCCAAAAAGGGCGTATGCGTTTTTTCCTGAATATATTCAGGAAAAAACGCATACGCCCTTTTTGGCCAACCAAGCAACCTGGAAAGGCCAATCAGCGCTCCAAAGAAGTCTCGCTTCCCAGCGGGCAAAAGGGCCATGCGGAAAAAAGTGTCCAAACCAGAAATGCAGGACCGGCCATGGAGAAATGGGAGCCTTGCTACGCTGATGGGTGGGATGTAAATTGCCAACAGCCACTCTGGAGAAGTGTACGGTGTGTTCTGAAACATCTAAAAAACACAGCTTGGAGAGCATAGGGCACTTCCACTCATGGGCGTATAAATTGGGAAAACTAAAAATCAGCAAGACACAGGCACCCCAAAGTTTAGGGCTGCTCTGCTGACAAGAACCCCCACTTCATTACACCTTAAATATCCTAGGAAAGAGAAAAATGGATAAAGAAGTTGTGGTCCTCATGTACAATGGAATATCACTCAGCCATGAAATCAACGTCATAAGGCTAGTAGCAGCACGATGAGTGGATTTAGGTACGACGATTCTAAGTGAAATAAGTCACACAGAAAAAGACACTTATCATAAGATATCACTTCTAGAGGGAATGTAAAAACCGCTACACTTGAACTGAATTACAAAACAGAACAGAGTCACACGTTTAGGAAACACACTACGGCTGCTGAACGGGAAAGGTGAGGTGGGGTGATGCATAAAACAAGGGTTTCAAATTAGCTCAGATACCGTTCCATAAACCCAATATGTAAGAGACAAGACCTATTCCTTTTTCAGTGAACTGGACTCAACACCCCCTATTCACCGCACAAGAATATATCTGACTAGGAAGAATCTTCAAACCTATGTATTGATATCTCTCTGTAAGTGAGTCAAGGGGGTGTAAAGCGGCATAAACACAGCCGTGAAAAGCAGCTAAACCCCATTATAAAAATAAATTACTTTTCAAAACCCGTGAAACAAAGACAGTGAAAGAGAGAGAAATTCTTACAAAATTCGTTCAGGGGCTGTGATGCAACCTGGATTGACCATATCTAGACCCACAGCTGACTGAGACATAAGGGTGGACACTCTTGGGGCTGAGAGGTTCGGTGAGGTTGGGTGAGCCAACGCAGACCCTTTCAAGTAATACTGCATGGTACCCATCCCATGGGTCCCAAATCTCCAGGTTCAAGGGCATCTTCCTACGTCGAAAACAGGCATGAGAAACCCAGAAGATGGTACACCGTGTGATCGGGAAAGGTTTCTAAAACGCACCTCATTTCTCATCTCCTTTGCTCGGGTTCGCCATTCCAGCCGATTTACTAGCCATCTCCCTCCTTGGAGAATCAGCACCTTTAACCTCCTGTTCCGTACAGGTTGCAATTTGTCCTGAGGATGAACGGGAAGAGGGGGAACCAATGAGAGACTAGCTCTAGGTGTTGGGACAGGCACAGGTCACTCTATTTTCCCATCAGGAAGAAGAATTAAGCACAAGCTCAGCCTGCCCCCCAGAACCAGAAGAGGGCCTGAAGCAATCCTGCGCTTTTGCGGCCAGCTCCCAAAAAAGCGAGTTGAAAAATGGAGCTCAGGGGCACTGCAATTCACAAACCTTCAGAGTTTTAAATGATACCTCTCGTCCACAAATATATTAAGGGAAGGCAACGAAGAGGCTTTGAAAGCAAGGCAGAATTGCAGGAAACAGATTTCAGGAGGTAGATTCGAATCGCCTTGAAAGCACATGAAAAGCGGCAAAACGTGGACAATGATGCCCTTGGCCAAAAAGGGCGTATGCGTTTTTTCCTGAATATATTCAGGAAAAAACGCATACGCCCTTTTTGGCCAACCAAGCAACCTGGAAAGGCCAATCAGCGCTCCAAAGAAGTCTCGCTTCCCAGCGGGCAAAAGGGCCATGCGGAAAAAAGTGTCCAAACCAGAAATGCAGGACCGGCCATGGAGAAATGGGAGCCTTGCTACGCTGATGGGTGGGATGTAAATTGCCAACAGCCACTCTGGAGAAGTGTACGGTGTGTTCTGAAATATCTAAAAAACACAGCTTGGAGAGCATAGGGCACTTCCACTCATGGGCGTATAAATTGGGAAAACTAAAAATCAGCAAGACACAGGCACCCCAAAGTTTAGGGCTGCTCTGTTGACAAGAACCCCCACTTCATTACACCTTAAATATCCTAGGAAAGAGAAAAATGGATAAAGAAGTTGGGGTCCTCATGTACAATGGAATATCACTCAGCCATGAAATCAACGTCATAAGGCTAGTAGCAGCACGATGAGTGGATTTAGGTATGACGATTCTAAGTGAAATAAGTCACACAGAAAAAGACACTTATCATAAGATATCACTTAGAGAGGGAATGTAAAAACCGCTACACTTGAACTGAATTACAAAACAGAACAGAGTCACACGTTTAGGAAACACACTATGGCTGCTGAACGGGAAAGGTGAGGTGGGGTGATGCATAAAACAAGGGTTTCAAATTAGCTCAGATACCGTTCCATAAACCCAATATGTAAGAGACAAGACCTATTCCTTTTTCAGTGAACTGGACTCAACACCCCCTATTCACCGCACAAGAATATATCTGACTAGTAAGAATCTTCAAACCTATGTATTGATATCTCTCTGTAAGTGAGTCAAGGGGGTGTAAAGTGGCATAAACACAGCCGTGAAAAGCAGCTAAACCCCATTATAAAAATAAATTACTTTTCAAAACCCGTGAAACAAAGACAGTGAAAGCGAGAGAAATTCTTCCAAAATTCGTTCACGGGCTGTGATGCAACCTGGATTGACCATATCTAGACCCACAGCTGATTGAGACATAAGGGTGGACACTCTTGGGGCTGAGAGGTTCGGTGAGGTTGGGTGAGCCAACGCAGACCCTTTCAAATAATACTGCATGGTACCCATCCCATGGGTCCCAAATCTCCAGGTTCAAGGGCATCTTCCTACGTCGAAAACAGGCATGAGAAACCCAGAAGATGGTACACCGTGTGATCGGGAAAGGTTTCTAAAACGCACCTCATTTCTCATCTCCTTTGCTCGGGTTCGCCATTCCAGCCGATTTACTAGCCATCTCCCTCCTTGGAGAATCAGCACCTTTAACCTCCTGTTCCGTACAGGTTGCAATTTGTCCTGAGGATGAACGGGAAGAGGGGGAACCAATGAGAGACTAGCTCTAGGTGTTGGGACAGGCACAGGTCACTCTATTTTCCCATCAGGAAGAAGAATTAAGCACAAGCTCAGCCTGCCCCCCAGAACCAGAAGAGGGCCTGAAGCAATCCTGCGCTTTTGCGGCCAGCTCCCAAAAAAGCGAGTTGAAAAATGGAGCTCAGGGGCACTGCAATTCACAAACCTGCAGAGTTTTAAATGATACCTCTCGTCCACAAATATATTAAGGGAAGGCAACGAAGAGGCTTTGAAAGCAAGGCAGAATTGCAGGAAACAGATTTCAGGAGGTAGATTCGAATCGCCTTGAAAGCACATGAAAAGCGGCAAAACGTGGACAATGATGCCCTTGGCCAAAAAGGGCGTATGCGTTTTTTCCTGAATATATTCAGGAAAAAACGCATACGCCCTTTTTGGCCAACCAAGCAACCTGGAAAGGCCAATCAGCGCTCCAAAGAAGTCTCGCTTCCCAGCGGGCAAAAGGGCCATGCGGAAAAAAGTGTCCAAACCAGAAATGCAGGACCGGCCATGGAGAAATGGGAGCCTTGCTACGCTGATGGGTGGGATGTAAATTGCCAACAGCCACTCTGGAGAAGTGTATGGTGTGTTCTGAAACATCTAAAAAACACAGCTTGGAGAGCATAGGGCACTTCCACTCATGGGCGTATAAATTGGGAAAACTAAAAATCAGCAAGACACAGGCACCCCAAAGTTTAGGGCTGCTCTGTTGACAAGAACCCCCACTTCATTACACCTTAAATATCCTAGGAAAGAGAAAAATGGATAAAGAAGTTGTGGTCCTCATGTACAATGGAATATCACTCAGCCATGAAATCAACGTCATAAGGCTAGTAGCAGCACGATGAGTGGATTTAGGTACGACGATTCTAAGTGAAATAAGTCACACAGAAAAAGACACTTATCATAAGATATCACTTCTAGAGGGAATGTAAAAACCGCTACACTTGAACTGAATTACAAAACAGAACAGAGTCACACGTTTAGGAAACACACTACGGCTGCTGAACGGGAAAGGTGAGGTGGGGTGATGCATAAAACAAGGGTTTCAAATTAGCTCAGATACCGTTCCATAAACACAATATGTAAGAGACAAGACCTATTCCTTTTTCAGTGAACTGGACTCAACACCCCCTATTCACCGCACAAGAATATATCTGACTAGTAAGAATCTTCAAACCTATGTATTGATATCTCTCTGTAAGTGAGTCAAGGGGGTGTAAAGCGGCATAAACACAGCCGTGAAAAGCAGCTAAACCCCATTATAAAAATAAATTACTTTTCAAAACCCGTGAAACAAAGACAGTGAAAGAGAGAGAAATTCTTCCAAAATTCGTTCAGGGGCTGTGATGCAACCTGGATTGACCATATCTAGACCCACAGCTGATTGAGACATAAGGGTGGACACTCTTGGGGCTGAGAGGTTCAGTGAGGTTGGGTGAGCCAACGCAGACCCTTTCAAATAATACTGCATGGTACCCATCCCATGGGTCCCAAATCTCCAGGTTCAAGGGCATCTTCCTACGTCGAAAACAGGCATGAGAAACCCAGAAGATGGTACACCGTGTGATCAGGAAAGGTTTCTAAAACGCACCTCATTTCTCATCTCCTTTGCTTGGGTTCGCCATTCCAGCCGATTTACTAGCCATCTCCCTCCTTGGAGAATCAGCACCTTTAACCTCCTGTTCCGTACAGGTTGCAATTTGTCCTGAGGATGAACGGGAAGAGGGGGAACCAATGAGAGACTAGCTCTAGGTGTTGGGACAGGCACAGGTCACTCTATTTTCCCATCAGGAAGAAGAATTAAGCACAAGCTCAGCCTGCCCCCCAGAACCAGAAGAGGGCCTGAAGCAATCCTGCGCTTTTGCGGCCAGCTCCCAAAAAAGCGAGTTGAAAAATGGAGCTCAGGGGCACTGCAATTCACAAACCTGCAGAGTTTTAAATGATACCTCTCGTCCACAAATATATTAAGGGAAGGCAACGAAGAGGCTCTGAAAGCAAGGCAGAATTGCAGGAAACAGATTTCAGGAGGTAGATTCGAATCGCCTTGAAAGCACATGAAAAGCGGCAAAACGTGGACAATGATGCCCTTGGCCAAAAAGGGCGTATGCGTTTTTTCCTGAATATATTCAGGAAAAAACGCATACGCCCTTTTTGGCCAACCAAGCAACCTGGAAAGGCCAATCAGCGCTCCAAAGAAGTCTCGCTTCCCAGCGGGCAAAAGGGCCATGCGGAAAAAAGTGTCCAAACCAGAAATGCAGGACCGGCCATGGAGAAATGGGAGCCTTGCTACGCTGATGGGTGGGATGTAAATTGCCAACAGCCACTCTGGAGAAGTGTACGGTGTGTTCTGAAACATCTAAAAAACACAGCTTGGAGAGCATAGGGCACTTCCACTCATGGGCGTATAAATTGGGAAAACTAAAAATCAGCAAGACACAGGCACCCCAAAGTTTAGGGCTGCTCTGTTGACAAGAACCCCCACTTCATTACACCTTAAATATCCTAGGAAAGAGAAAAATGGATAAAGAAGTTGTGGTCCTCATGTACAATGGAATATCACTCAGCCATGAAATCAACGTCATAAGGCTAGTAGCAGCACGATGAGTGGATTTAGGTACGACGATTCTAAGTGAAATAAGTCACACAGAAAAAGACACTTATCATAAGATATCACTTCTAGAGGGAATGTAAAAACCGCTACACTTGAACTGAATTACAAAACAGAACAGAGTCACACGTTTAGGAAACACACTACGGCTGCTGAACGGGAAAGGTGAGGTGGGGTGATGCATAAAACAAGGGTTTCAAATTAGCTCAGATACCGTTCCATAAACCCAATATGTAAGAGACAAGACCTATTCCTTTTTCAGTGAACTGGACTCAACACCCCCTATTCACCGCACAAGAATATATCTGACTAGTAAGAATCTTCAAACCTATGTATTGATATCTCTCTGTAAGTGAGTCAAGGGGGTGTAAAGTGGCATAAACACAGCCGTGAAAAGCAGCTAAACCCCATTAAAAAATAAATTACTTTTCAAAACCCGTGAAACAAAGACAGTGAAAGAGAGAGAAATTCTTCCAAAATTCGTTCAGGGGCTGTGATGCAACCTGGATTGACCATATCTAGACCCACAGCTGATTGAGACATAAGGGTGGACACTCTTGGGGCTGAGAGGTTCAGTGAGGTTGGGTGAGCCAACGCAGACCCTTTCAAATAATACTGCATGGTACCCATCCCATGGGTCCCAAATCTCCAGGTCAAGGGCATCTTCCTACGTCGAAAACAGGCATGAGAAACCAGAAGATGGTACACCGTGTGATCAGGAAAGGTTTCTAAAACGCACCTCATTTCTCATCTCCTTTGCTTGGGTTCGCCATTCCAGCCGATTTACTAGCCATCTCCCTCCTTGGAGAATCAGCACCTTTAACCTCCTGTTCCGTACAGGTTGCAATTTGTCCTGAGGATGAACGGGAAGAGGGGGAACCAATGAGAGACTAGCTCTAGGTGTTGGGACAGGCACAGGTCACTCTATTTTCCCATCAGGAAGAAGAATTAAGCACAAGCTCAGCCTGCCCCCCAGAACCAGAAGAGGGCCTGAAGCAATCCTGCGCTTTTGCGGCCAGCTCCCAAAAAAGCGAGTTGAAAAATGGAGCTCAGGGGCACTGCAATTCACAAACCTGCAGAGTTTTAAATGATACCTCTCGTCCACAAATATATTAAGGGAAGGCAACGAAGAGGCTCTGAAAGCAAGGCAGAATTGCAGGAAACAGATTTCAGGAGGTAGATTCGAATCGCCTTGAAAGCACATGAAAAGCGGCAAAACGTGGACAATGATGCCCTTGGCCAAAAAGGGCGTATGCGTTTTTTCCTGAATATATTCAGGAAAAAACGCATACGCCCTTTTTGGCCAACCAAGCAACCTGGAAAGGCCAATCAGCGCTCCAAAGAAGTCTCGCTTCCCAGCGGGCAAAAGGGCCATGCGGAAAAAAGTGTCCAAACCAGAAATGCAGGACCGGCCATGGAGAAATGGGAGCCTTGCTACGCTGATGGGTGGGATGTAAATTGCCAACAGCCACTCTGGAGAAGTGTACGGTGTGTTCTGAAACATCTAAAAAACACAGCTTGGAGAGCATAGGGCACTTCCACTCATGGGCGTATAAATTGGGAAAACTAAAAATCAGCAAGACACAGGCACCCCAAAGTTTAGGGCTGCTCTGTTGACAAGAACCCCCACTTCATTACACCTTAAATATCCTAGGAAAGAGAAAAATGGATAAAGAAGTTGGGGTCCTCATGTACAATGGAATATCACTCAGCCATGAAATCAACGTCATAAGGCTAGTAGCAGCACGATGAGTGGATTTAGGTACGACGATTCTAAGTGAAATAAGTCACACAGAAAAAGACACTTATCATAAGATATCACTTCTAGAGGGAATGTAAAAACCGCTACACTTGAACTGAATTACAAAACAGAACAGAGTCACACGTTTAGGAAACACACTACGGCTGCTGAACGGGAAAGGTGAGGTGGGGTGATGCATAAAACAAGGGTTTCAAATTAGCTCAGATACCGTTCCATAAACCCAATATGTAAGAGACAAGACCTATTCCTTTTTCAGTGAACTGGACTCAACACCCCCTATTCACCGCACAAGAATATATCTGACTAGTAAGAATCTTCAAACCTATGTATTGATATCTCTCTGTAAGTGAGTCAAGGGGGTGTAAAGCGGCATAAACACAGCCGTGAAAAGCAGCTAAACCCCATTATAAAAATAAATTACTTTTCAAAACCCGTGAAACAAAGACAGTGAAAGAGAGAGAAATTCTTACAAAATTCGTTCAGGGGCTGTGATGCAACCTGGATTGACCATATCTAGACCCACAGCTGATTGAGACATAAGGGTGGACACTCTTGGGGCTGAGAGGTTCGGTGAGGTTGGGTGAGCCAACGCACACCCTTTCAAGTAATACTGCATGGTACCCATCCCATGGGTCCCAAATCTCCAGGTTCAAGGGCATCTTCCTACGTCGAAAACAGGCATGAGAAAGCCAGAAGATGGTACACCGTGTGATCGGGAAAGGTTTCTAAAACGCACCTCATTTCTCATCTCCTTTGCTCGGGTTCGCCATTCCAGCCGATTTACTAGCCATCTCCCTCCTTGGAGAATCAGCACCTTTAACCTCCTGTCCGTTACAGGTTGCAATTTGTCCTGAGGATGAACGGGAAGAGGGGAACCAATGAGAGACTAGCTCTAGGTGTTGGGACAGGCACAGGTCACTCTATTTTCCCATCAGGAAGAAGAATTAAGCACAAGCTCAGCCTGCCCCCCAGAACCAGAAGAGGGCCTGAAGCAATCCTGCGCTTTTGCGGCCAGCTCCCAAAAAAGCGAGTTGAAAAATGGAGCTCAGGGGCACTGCAATTCACAAACCTGCAGAGTTTTAAATGATACCTCTCGTCCACAAATATATTAAGGGAAGGCAACGAAGAGGCTTTGAAAGCAAGGCAGAATTGCAGGGGAAACAGATTTCAGGAGGTAGATTCGAATCGCCTTGAAAGCACATGAAAAGCGGCAAAACGTGGACAATGATGCCCTTGGCCAAAAAGGGCGTATGCGTTTTTTCCTGAATATATTCAGGAAAAAACGCATACGCCCTTTTTGGCCAACCAAGCAACCTGGAAAGGCCAATCAGCGCTCCAAAGAAGTCTCGCTTCCCAGCGGGCAAAAGGGCCATGCGGAAAAAAGTGTCCAAACCAGAAATGCAGGACCGGCCATGGAGAAATGGGAGCCTTGCTACGCTGACGGGTGGGATGTAAATTGCCAACAGCCACTCTGGAGAAGTGTACGGTGTGTTCTGAAACATCTAAAAAACACAGCTTGGAGAGCATAGGGCACTTCCACTCATGGGCGTATAAATTGGGGAAAACTAAAAATCAGCAAGACACAGGCACCCCAAAGTTTAGGGCTGCTCTGTTGACAAGAACCCCCACTTCATTACACCTTACCTAGGAAAGAGAAAAATGGATAAAGAAGTTGTGGTCCTCATGTACAATGGAATATCACTCAGCCATGAAATCCACGTCATAAGGCTAGTAGCAGCACGATGAGTGGATTTAGGTACGACGATTCTAAGTGAAATAAGTCACACAGAAAAAGACACTTATCATAAGATATCACTTAGAGAGGGAATGTAAAAACCGCTACACTTGAACTGAATTACAAAACAGAACAGAGTCACACGTTTAGGAAACACACTATGGCTGCTGAACGGGAAAGGTGAGGTGGGGTGATGCATAAAACAAGGGTTTCAAATTAGCTCCGATAACGTTCCATAAACCCAATATGTAAGAGACAAGACCTATTCCTTTTTCAGTGAACTGGACTCAACACCCCCTATTCACCGCACAAGAATATATCTGACTAGTAAGAATCTTCAAACCTATGTATTGATATCTCTCTGTAAGTGAGTCAAGGGGGTGTAAAGCGGCATAAACACAGCCGTGAAAAGCAGCTAAACCCCATTATAAAAATAAATTACTTTCCAAAACCCGTGAAACAAAGACAGTGAAAGAGAGAGAAATTCTTACAAAATTCGTTCAGGGGCTGTGATGCAACCTGGATTGACCATATCTAGACCCACAGCTGATTGAGACATAAGGGTGGACACTCTTGGGGCTGAGAGGTTCGGTGAGGTTGGGTGAGCCAACGCAGACCCTTTCAAGTAATACTGCATGGTACCCATCCCATGGGTCCCAAATCTCCAGGTTCAAGGGCATCTTCCTACGTCGAAAACAGGCATGAGAAACCCAGAAGTTGGTACACCGTGTGATCGGGAAAGGTTTCTAAAACGCACCTCATTTCTCATCTCCTTTGCTCGGGTTCGCCATTCCAGCCGATTTACTAGCCATCTCCCTCCTTGGAGAATCAGCACCTTTAACCTCCTGTTCCGTACAGGTTGCAATTTGTCCTGAGGATGAACGGGAAGAGGGGGAACCAATGAGAGACTAGCTCTAGGTGTTGGGACAGGCACAGGTCACTCTATTTTCCCATCAGGAAGAAGAATTAAGCACAAGCTCAGCCTGCCCCCCAGAACCAGAAGAGGGCCTGAAGCAATCCTGCGCTTTTGCGGCCAGCTCCCAAAAAAGCGAGTTGAAAAATGGAGCTCAGGGGCACTGCAATTCACAAACCTGCAGAGTTTTAAATGATACCTCTCGTCCACAAATATATTAAGGGAAGGCAACGAAGAGGCTTTGAAAGCAAGGCAGAATTGCAGGAAACAGATTTCAGGAGGTAGATTCGAATCGCCTTGAAAGCACATGAAAAGCGGCAAAACGTGGACAATGATGCCCTTGGCCAAAAAGGGCGTATGCGTTTTTTCCTGAATATATTCAGGAAAAAACGCATACGCCCTTTTTGGCCAACCAAGCAACCTGGAAAGGCCAATCAGCGCTCCAAAGAAGTCTCGCTTCCCAGCGGGCAAAAGGGCCATGCGGAAAAAAGTGTCCAAACCAGAAATGCAGGACCGGCCATGGAGAAATGGGAGCCTTGCTACGCTGATGGGTGGGATGTAAATTGCCAACAGCCACTCTGGAGAAGTGTACGGTGTGTTCTGAAACATCTAAAAAACACAGCTTGGAGAGCATAGGGCACTTCCACTCCTGGGCGTATAAATTGGGAAAACTAAAAATCAGCAAGACACAGGCACCCCAAAGTTTAGGGCTGCTCTGTTGACAAGAACCCCCACTTCATTACACCTTAAGTATCCTAGGAAAGCGAAAAATGGATAAAGAAGTTGTGGTCCTCATGTACAATGGAATATCACTCAGCCATGAAATCCACGTCATAAGGCTAGTAGCAGCACGATGAGTGGATTTAGGTACGACGATTCTAAGTGAAATAAGTCACACAGAAAAAGACACTTATCATAAGATATCACTTAGAGAGGGAATGTAAAAACCGCTACACTTGAACTGAATTACAAAACAGAACAGAGTCACACGTTTAGGAAACACACTATGGCTGCTGAACGGGAAAGGTGAGGTGGGGTGATGCATAAAACAAGGGTTTCAAATTAGCTCCGATAACGTTCCATAAACCCAATATGTAAGAGACAAGACCTATTCCTTTTTCAGTGAACTGGACTCAACACCCCCTATTCACCGCACAAGAATATATCTGACTAGTAAGAATCTTCAAACCTATGTATTGATATCTCTCTGTAAGTGAGTCAAGGGGGTGTAAAGCGGCATAAACACAGCCGTGAAAAGCAGCTAAACCCCATTATAAAAATAAATTACTTTCCAAAACCCGTGAAACAAAGACAGTGAAAGAGAGAGAAATTCTTACAAAATTCGTTCAGGGGCTGTGATGCAACCTGGATTGACCATATCTAGACCCACAGCTGATTGAGACATAAGGGTGGACACTCTTGGGGCTGAGAGGTTCGGTGAGGTTGGGTGAGCCAACGCAGACCCTTTCAAGTAATACTGCATGGTACCCATCCCATGGGTCCCAAATCTCCAGGTTCAAGGGCATCTTCCTACGTCGAAAACAGGCATGAGAAACCCAGAAGTTGGTACACCGTGTGATCGGGAAAGGTTTCTAAAACGCACCTCATTTCTCATCTCCTTTGCTCGGGTTCGCCATTCCAGCCGATTTACTAGCCATCTCCCTCCTTGGAGAATCAGCACCTTTAACCTCCTGTTCCGTACAGGTTGCAATTTGTCCTGAGTATGAACGGGAAGAGGGGGAACCAATGAGAGACTAGCTCTAGGTGTTGGGACAGGCACAGGTCACTCTATTTTCCCATCAGGAAGAAGAATTAAGCACAAGCTCAGCCTGCCCCCCAGAACCAGAAGAGGGCCTGAAGCAATCCTGCGCTTTTGCGGCCAGCTCCCAAAAAAGCGAGTTGAAAAATGGAGCTCAGGGGCACTGCAATTCACAAACCTGCAGAGTTTTAAATGATACCTCTCGTCCACAAATATATTAAGGGAAGGCAACGAAGAGGCTTTGAAAGCAAGGCAGAATTGCAGGAAACAGATTTCAGGAGGTAGATTCGAATCGCCTTGAAAGCACATGAAAAGCGGCAAAACGTGGACAATGATGCCCTTGGCCAAAAAGGGCGTATGCGTTTTTTCCTGAATATATTCAGGAAAAAACGCATACGCCCTTTTTGGCCAACCAAGCAACCTGGAAAGGCCAATCAGCGCTCCAAAGAAGTCTCGCTTCCCAGCGGGCAAAAGGGCCATGCGGAAAAAAGTGTCCAAACCAGAAATGCAGGACCGGCCATGGAGAAATGGGAGCCTTGCTACGCTGATGGGTGGGATGTAAATTGCCAACAGCCACTCTTGAGAAGTGTACGGTGTGTTCTGAAACATCTAAAAAACACAGCTTGGAGAGCATAGGGCACTTCCACTCATGGGCGTATAAATTGGGAAAACTAAAAATCAGCAAGACACAGGCACCCCAAAGTTTAGGGCTGCTCTGTGGACAAGAACCCCCACTTCATTACACCTTAAGTATCCTAGGAAAGCGAAAAATGGATAAAGAAGTTGTGGTCCTCATGTACAATGGAATATCACTCAGCCATGAAATCCACGTCATAAGGCTAGTAGCAGCACGATGAGTGGATTTAGGTACGACGATTCTAAGTGAAATAAGTCACACAGAAAAAGACACTTATCATAAGATATCACTTCTAGAGGGAATGTAAAAACCGCTACACTTGAACTGAATTACAAAACAGAACAGAGTCACACGTTTAGAAAACACACTATGGCTGCTGAACGGGAAAGGTGAGGTGGGGTGATGCATAAAACAAGGGTTTCAAATTAGCTCAGATACCGTTCCATAAACCCAATATGTAAGAGAAAAGACCTATTCCTTTTTCAGTGAACTGGACTCAACACCCCCTATTCACCGCACAAGAATATATCTGACTAGTAAGAATCTTCAACCCTATGTATTGATATCTCTCTGTAAGTGAGTCAAGGGGGTGTAAAGCGGCATAAACACAGCCGTGAAAAGCAGCTAAACCCCATTATAAAAATAAATTACTTTTCAAAACCCGTGAAACAAAGGCAGTGAAAGAGAGAGAAATTCTTACAAAATTCGTTCAGGGGCTGTGATGCAACCTGGATTGACCATATCTAGACCCACAGCTGATTGAGACATAAGGGTGGACACTCTTGGGGCTGAGAGGTTCGGTGAGGTTGGGTGAGCCAACGCAGACCCTTTCAAGTAATACTGCATGGTACCCATCCCATGGGTCCCAAATCTCCAGGTTCAAGGGCATCTTCCTACGTCGAAAACAGGCATGAGAAACCCAGAAGATGGTACACCGTGTGATCGGGAAAGGTTTCTAAAACGCACCTCATTTCTCATCTCCTTTGCTCGGGTTCGCCATTCCAGCCGATTTACTAGCCATCTCCCTCCTTGGAGAATCAGCACCTTTAACCTCCTGTTCCGTACAGGTTGCAATTTGTCCTGAGGATGAACGGGAAGAGGGGGAACCAATGAGAGACTAGCTCTAGGTGTTGGGACAGGCACAGGTCACTCTATTTTCCCATCAGGAAGAAGAATTAAGCACAAGCTCAGCCTGCCCCCCAGAACGAGAAGAGGGCCTGAAGCAATCCTGCGCTTTTGCGGCCAGCTCCCAAAAAAGCGAGTTGAAAAATGGAGCTCAGGGGCACTGCAATTCACAAACCTGCAGAGTTTTAAATGATACCTCTCGTCCACAAATATATTAAGGGAAGGCAACGAAGAGGCTTTGAAAGCAAGGCAGAATTGCAGGAAACAGATTTCAGGAGGTAGATTCGAATCGCCTTGAAAGCACATGAAAAGCGGCAAAACGTGGACAATGATGCCCTTGGCCAAAAAGGGCGTATGCGTTTTTTCCTGAATATATTCAGGAAAAAACGCATACGCCCTTTTTGGCCAACCAAGCAACCTGGAAAGGCCAATCAGCGCTCCAAAGAAGTCTCGCTTCCCAGCGGGCAAAAGGGCCATGCGGAAAAAAGTGTCCAAACCAGAAATGCAGGACCGGCCATGGAGAAATGGGAGCCTTGCTACGCTGATGGGTGGGATGTAAATTGCCAACAGCCACTCTGGAGAAGTGTACGGTGTGTTCTGAAACATCTAAAAAACACAGCTTGGAGAGCATAGGGCACTTCCACTCATGGGCGTATAAATTGGGAAAACTAAAAATCAGCAAGACACAGGCACCCCAAAGTTTAGGGCTGCTCTGTTGACAAGAACCCCCACTTCATTACACCTTAAATATCCTAGGAAAGCGAAAAATGGATAAAGAAGTTGTGGTCCTCATGTACAATGGAATATCACTCAGCCATGAAATCCACGTCATAAGGCTAGTAGCAGCACGATGAGTGGATTTAGGTACGACGATTCTAAGTGAAATAAGTCACACAGAAAAAGACACTTATCATAAGATATCACTTAGAGAGGGAATGTAAAAACCGCTACACTTGAACTGAATTACAAAACAGAACAGAGTCACACGTTTAGGAAACACACTATGGCTGCTGAACGGGAAAGGTGAGGTGGGGTGATGCATAAAACAAGGGTTTCAAATTAGCTCCGATACCGTTCCATAAACCCAATATGTAAGAGACAAGACCTATTCCTTTTTCAGTGAACTGGACTCAACACCCCCTATTCACCGCACAAGAATATATCTGACTAGTAAGAATCTTCAAACCTATGTATTGATATCTCTCTGTAAGTGAGTCAAGGGGGTGTAAAGCGGCATAAACACAGCCGTGAAAAGCAGCTAAACCCCATTATAAAAATAAATTACTTTCCAAAACCCGTGAAACAAAGACAGTGAAAGAGAGAGAAATTCTTACAAAATTCGTTCAGGGGCTGTGATGCAACCTGGATTGACCATATCTAGACCCACAGCTGATTGAGACATAAGGGTGGACACTCTTGGGGCTGAGAGGTTCGGTGAGGTTGGGTGAGCCAACGCAGACCCTTTCAAGTAATACTGCATGGTACCCATCCCATGGGTCCCAAATCTCCAGGTTCAAGGGCATCTTCCTACGTCGAAAACAGGCATGAGAAACCCAGAAGTTGGTACACCGTGTGATCGGGAAAGGTTTCTAAAACGCACCTCATTTCTCATCTCCTTTGCTCGGGTTCGCCATTCCAGCCGATTTACTAGCCATCTCCCTCCTTGGAGAATCAGCACCTTTAACCTCCTGTTCCGTACAGGTTGCAATTTGTCCTGAGGATGAACGGGAAGAGGGGGAACCAATGAGAGACTAGCTCTAGGTGTTGGGACAGGCACAGGTCACTCTATTTTCCCATCAGGAAGAAGAATTAAGCACAAGCTCAGCCTGCCCCCCAGAACCAGAAGAGGGCCTGAAGCAATCCTGCGCTTTTGCGGCCAGCTCCCAAAAAAGCGAGTTGAAAAATGGAGCTCAGGGGCACTGCAATTCACAAACCTGCAGAGTTTTAAATGATACCTCTCGTCCACAAATATATTAAGGGAAGGCAACGAAGAGGCTTTGAAAGCAAGGCAGAATTGCAGGAAACAGATTTCAGGAGGTAGATTCGAATCGCCTTGAAAGCACATGAAAAGCGGCAAAACGTGGACAATGATGCCCTTGGCCAAAAAGGGCGTATGCGTTTTTTCCTGAATATATTCAGGAAAAAACGCATACGCCCTTTTTGGCCAACCAAGCAACCTGGAAAGGCCAATCAGCGCTCCAAAGAAGTCTCGCTTCCCAGCGGGCAAAAGGGCCATGCGGAAAAAAGTGTCCAAACCAGAAATGCAGGACCGGCCAGGGAGAAATGGGAGCCTTGCTACGCTGATGGGTGGGATGTAAATTGCCAACAGCCACTCTGGAGAAGTGTACGGTGTGTTCTGAAACATCTAAAAAACACAGCTTGGAGAGCATAGGGCACTTCCACTCATGGGCGTATAAATTGGGAAAACTAAAAATCAGCAAGACACAGGCACCCCAAAGTTTAGGGCTGCTCTGTTGACAAGAACCCCCACTTCATTACACCTTAAATATCCTAGGAAAGCGAAAAATGGATAAAGAAGTTGTGGTCCTCATGTACAATGGAATATCACTCAGCCATGAAATCCACGTCATAAGGCTAGTAGCAGCACGATGAGTGGATTTAGGTACGACGATTCTAAGTGAAATAAGTCACACAGAAAAAGACACTTATCATAAGATATCACTTAGAGAGGGAATGTAAAAACCGCTACACTTGAACTGAATTACAAAACAGAACAGAGTCACACGTTTAGGAAACACACTATGGCTGCTGAACGGGAAAGGTGAGGTGGGGTGATGCATAAAACAAGGGTTTCAAATTAGCTCCGATAACGTTCCATAAACCCAATATGTAAGAGACAAGACCTATTCCTTTTTCAGTGAACTGGACTCAACACCCCCTATTCACCGCACAAGAATATATCTGACTAGTAAGAATCTTCAAACCTATGTATTGATATCTCTCTGTAAGTGAGTCAAGGGGGTGTAAAGCGGCATAAACACAGCCGTGAAAAGCAGCTAAACCCCATTATAAAAATAAATTACTTTCCAAAACCCGTGAAACAAAGACAGTGAAAGAGAGAGAAATTCTTACAAAATTCGTTCAGGGGCTGTGATGCAACCTGGATTGACCATATCTAGACCCACAGCTGATTGAGACATAAGGGTGGACACTCTTGGGGCTGAGAGGTTCGGTGAGGTTGGGTGAGCCAACGCAGACCCTTTCAAGTAATACTGCATGGTACCCATCCCATGGGTCCCAAATCTCCAGGTTCAAGGGCATCTTCCTACGTCGAAAACAGGCATGAGAAACCCAGAAGTTGGTACACCGTGTGATCGGGAAAGGTTTCTAAAACGCACCTCATTTCTCATCTCCTTTGCTCGGGTTCGCCATTCCAGCCGATTTACTAGCCATCTCCCTCCTTGGAGAATCAGCACCTTTAACCTCCTGTTCCGTACAGGTTGCAATTTGTCCTGAGTATGAACGGGAAGAGGGGGAACCAATGAGAGACTAGCTCTAGGTGTTGGGACAGGCACAGGTCACTCTATTTTCCCATCAGGAAGAAGAATTAAGCACAAGCTCAGCCTGCCCCCCAGAACCAGAAGAGGGCCTGAAGCAATCCTGCGCTTTTGCGGCCAGCTCCCAAAAAAGCGAGTTGAAAAATGGAGCTCAGGGGCACTGCAATTCACAAACCTGCAGAGTTTTAAATGATACCTCTCGTCCACAAATATATTAAGGGAAGGCAACGAAGAGGCTTTGAAAGCAAGGCAGAATTGCAGGAAACAGATTTCAGGAGGTAGATTCGAATCGCCTTGAAAGCACATGAAAAGCGGCAAAACGTGGACAATGATGCCCTTGGCCAAAAAGGGCGTATGCGTTTTTTCCTGAATATATTCAGGAAAAAACGCATACGCCCTTTTTGGCCAACCAAGCAACCTGGAAAGGCCAATCAGCGCTCCAAAGAAGTCTCGCTTCCCAGCGGGCAAAAGGGCCATGCGGAAAAAAGTGTCCAAACCAGAAATGCAGGACCGGCCATGGAGAAATGGGAGCCTTGCTACGCTGATGGGTGGGATGTAAATTGCCAACAGCCACTCTGGAGAAGTGTACGGTGTGTTCTGAAACATCTAAAAAACACAGCTTGGAGAGCATAGGGCACTTCCACTCATGGGCGTATAAATTGGGAAAACTAAAAATCAGCAAGACACAGGCACCCCAAAGTTTAGGGCTGCTCTGTGGACAAGAACCCCCACTTCATTACACCTTAAGTATCCTAGGAAAGCGAAAAATGGATAAAGAAGTTGTGGTCCTCATGTACAATGGAATATCACTCAGCCATGAAATCCACGTCATAAGGCTAGTAGCAGCACGATGAGTGGATTTAGGTACGACGATTCTAAGTGAAATAAGTCACACAGAAAAAGACACTTATCATAAGATATCACTTCTAGAGGGAATGTAAAAACCGCTACACTTGAACTGAATTACAAAACAGAACAGAGTCACACGTTTAGAAAACACACTATGGCTGCTGAACGGGAAAGGTGAGGTGGGGTGATGCATAAAACAAGGGTTTCAAATTAGCTCCGATACCGTTCCATAAACCCAATATGTAAGAGACAAGACCTATTCCTTTTTCAGTGAACTGGACTCAACACCCCCTATTCACCGCACAAGAATATATCTGACTAGTAAGAATCTTCAACCCTATGTATTGATATCTCTCTGTAAGTGAGTCAAGGGGGTGTAAAGCGGCATAAACACAGCCGTGAAAAGCAGCTAAACCCCATTATAAAAATAAATTACTTTTCAAAACCCGTGAAACAAAGGCAGTGAAAGAGAGAGAAATTCTTACAAAATTCGTTCAGGGGCTGTGATGCAACCTGGATTGACCATATCTAGACCTACAGCTGATTGAGACATAAGGGTGGACACTCTTGGGGCTGAGAGGTTCGGTGAGGTTGGGTGAGCCAACGCAGACCCTTTCAAGTAATACTGCATGGTACCCATCCCATGGGTCCCAAATCTCCAGGTTCAAGGGCATCTTCCTACGTCGAAAACAGGCATGAGAAACCCAGAAGATGGTACACCGTGTGATCGGGAAAGGTTTCTAAAACGCACCTCATTTCTCATCTCCTTTGCTCGGGTTCGCCATTCCAGCCGATTTACTAGCCATCTCCCTCCTTGGAGAATCAGCACCTTTAACCTCCTGTTCCGTACAGGTTGCAATTTGTCCTGAGGATGAACGGGAAGAGGGGGAACCAATGAGAGACTAGCTCTAGGTGTTGGGACAGGCACAGGTCACTCTATTTTCCCATCAGGAAGAAGAATTAAGCACAAGCTCAGCCTGCCCCCCAGAACCAGAAGAGGGCCTGAAGCAATCCTGCGCTTTTGCGGCCAGCTCCCAAAAAAGCGAGTTGAAAAATGGAGCTCAGGGGCACTGCAATTCACAAACCTGCAGAGTTTTAAATGATACCTCTCGTCCACAAATATATTAAGGGAAGGCAATGAAGAGGCTTTGAAAGCAAGGCAGAATTGCAGGAAACAGATTTCAGGAGGTAGATTCGAATCGCCTTGAAAGCACATGAAAAGCGGCAAAACGTGGACAATGATGCCCTTGGCCAAAAAGGGCGTATGCGTTTTTTCCTGAATATATTCAGGAAAAAACGCATACGCCCTTTTTGGCCAACCAAGCAACCTGGAAAGGCCAATCAGCGCTCCAAAGAAGTCTCGCTTCCCAGCGGGCAAAAGGGCCATGCGGAAAAAAGTGTCCAAACCAGAAATGCAGGACCGGCCATGGAGAAATGGGAGCCTTGCTACGCTGATGGGTGGGATGTAAATTGCCAACAGCCACTCTGGAGAAGTGTACGGTGTGTTCTGAAACATCTAAAAAACACAGCTTGGAGAGCAAAGGGCACTTCCACTCATGGGCGTATAAATTGGGAAAACTAAAAATCAGCAAGACACAGGCACCCCAAAGTTTAGGGCTGCTCTGTGGACAAGAACCCCCACTTCATTACACCTTAAGTATCCTAGGAAAGCGAAAAATGGATAAAGAAGTTGTGGTCCTCATGTACAATGGAATATCACTCAGCCATGAAATCCACGTCATAAGGCTAGTAGCAGCACGATGAGTGGATTTAGGTACGACGATTCTAAGTGAAATAAGTCACACAGAAAAAGACACTTATCATAAGATATCACTTAGAGAGGGAATGTAATAACCGCTACACTTGAACTGAATTACAAAACAGAACAGAGTCACACGTTTAGGAAACACACTATGGCTGCTGAACGGGAAAGGTGAGGTGGGGTGATGCATAAAACAAGGGTTTCAAATTAGCTCCGATACCGTTCCATAAACCCAATATGTAAGAGACAAGACCTCTTCCTTTTTCAGTGAACTGGACTCAACACCCCCTATTCACCGCACAAGAATATATCTGACTAGTAAGAATCTTCAACCCTATGTATTGATATCTCTCTGTAAGTGAGTCAAGGGGGTGTAAAGCGGCATAAACACAGCCGTGAAAAGCAGCTAAACCCCATTATAAAAATAAATTACTTTTCAAAACCCGTGAAACAAAGGCAGTGAAAGAGAGAGAAATTCTTACAAAATTCGTTCAGGGGCTGTGATGCAACCTGGATTGACCATATCTAGACCCACAGCTGATTGAGACATAAGGGTGGACACTCTTGGGGCTGAGAGGTTCGGTGAGGTTGGGTGAGCCAACGCAGACCCTTTCAAGTAATACTGCATGGTACCCATCCCATGGGTCCCAAATCTCCAGGTTCAAGGGCATCTTCCTACGTCGAAAACAGGCATGAGAAACCCAGAAGATGGTACACCGTGTGATCGGGAAAGGTTTCTAAAACGCACCTCATTTCTCATCTCCTTTGCTCGGGTTCGCCATTCCAGCCGATTTACTAGCCATCTCCCTCCTTGGAGAATCAGCACCTTTAACCTCCTGTTCCGTACAGGTTGCAATTTGTCCTGAGGATGAACGGGAAGAGGGGGAACCAATGAGAGACTAGCTCTAGGTGTTGGGACAGGCACAGGTCACTCTATTTTCCCATCAGGAAGAAGAATTAAGCACAAGCTCAGCCTGCCCCCCAGAACCAGAAGAGGGCCTGAAGCAATCCTGCGCTTTTGCGGCCAGCTCCCAAAAAAGCGAGTTGAAAAATGGAGCTCAGGGGCACTGCAATTCACAAACCTGCAGAGTTTTAAATGATACCTCTCGTCCACAAATATATTAAGGGAAGGCAATGAAGAGGCTTTGAAAGCAAGGCAGAATTGCAGGAAACAGATTTCAGGAGGTAGATTCGAATCGCC
Source organism: Balaenoptera acutorostrata (assembly GCF_949987535.1). NCBI lineage: Eukaryota > Metazoa > Chordata > Mammalia > Artiodactyla > Balaenopteridae > Balaenoptera > Balaenoptera acutorostrata. The sequence continues at coordinate 54,952 of NW_026645878.1, read as the reverse complement.
TTGAAAGCACATGAAAAGCGGCAAAACGTGGACAATGATGCCCTTGGCCAAAAAGGGCGTATGCGTTTTTTCCTGAATATATTCAGGAAAAAACGCATACGCCCTTTTTGGCCAACCAAGCAACCTGGAAAGGCCAATCAGCGCTCCAAAGAAGTCTCGCTTCCCAGCGGGCAAAAGGGCCATGCGGAAAAAAGTGTCCAAACCAGAAATGCAGGACCGGCCATGGAGAAATGGGAGCCTTGCTACGCTGATGGGTGGGATGTAAATTGCCAACAGCCACTCTGGAGAAGTGTACGGTGTGTTCTGAAACATCTAAAAAACACAGCTTGGAGAGCAAAGGGCACTTCCACTCATGGGCGTATAAATTGGGAAAACTAAAAATCAGCAAGACACAGGCACCCCAAAGTTTAGGGCTGCTCTGTGGACAAGAACCCCCACTTCATTACACCTTAAGTATCCTAGGAAAGCGAAAAATGGATAAAGAAGTTGTGGTCCTCATGTACAATGGAATATCACTCAGCCATGAAATCCACGTCATAAGGCTAGTAGCAGCACGATGAGTGGATTTAGGTACGACGATTCTAAGTGAAATAAGTCACACAGAAAAAGACACTTATCATAAGATATCACTTCTAGAGGGAATGTAAAAACCGCTACACTTGAACTGAATTACAAAACAGAACAGAGTCACACGTTTAGAAAACACACTATGGCTGCTGAACGGGAAAGGTGAGGTGGGGTGATGCATAAAACAAGGGTTTCAAATTAGCTCCGATACCGTTCCATAAACCCAATATGTAAGAGACAAGACCTATTCCTTTTTCAGTGAACTGGACTCAACACCCCCTATTCACCGCACAAGAATATATCTGACTAGTAAGAATCTTCAACCCTATGTATTGATATCTCTCTGTAAGTGAGTCAAGGGGGTGTAAAGCGGCATAAACACAGCCGTGAAAAGCAGCTAAACCCCATTATAAAAATAAATTACTTTTCAAAACCCGTGAAACAAAGGCAGTGAAAGAGAGAGAAATTCTTACAAAATTCGTTCAGGGGCTGTGATGCAACCTGGATTGACCATATCTAGACCTACAGCTGATTGAGACATAAGGGTGGACACTCTTGGGGCTGAGAGGTTCGGTGAGGTTGGGTGAGCCAACGCAGACCCTTTCAAGTAATACTGCATGGTACCCATCCCATGGGTCCCAAATCTCCAGGTTCAAGGGCATCTTCCTACGTCGAAAACAGGCATGAGAAACCCAGAAGATGGTACACCGTGTGATCGGGAAAGGTTTCTAAAACGCACCTCATTTCTCATCTCCTTTGCTCGGGTTCGCCATTCCAGCCGATTTACTAGCCATCTCCCTCCTTGGAGAATCAGCACCTTTAACCTCCTGTTCCGTACAGGTTGCAATTTGTCCTGAGGATGAACGGGAAGAGGGGGAACCAATGAGAGACTAGCTCTAGGTGTTGGGACAGGCACAGGTCACTCTATTTTCCCATCAGGAAGAAGAATTAAGCACAAGCTCAGCCTGCCCCCCAGAACGAGAAGAGGGCCTGAAGCAATCCTGCGCTTTTGCGGCCAGCTCCCAAAAAAGCGAGTTGAAAAATGGAGCTCAGGGGCACTGCAATTCACAAACCTGCAGAGTTTTAAATGATACCTCTCGTCCACAAATATATTAAGGGAAGGCAACGAAGAGGCTTTGAAAGCAAGGCAGAATTGCAGGAAACAGATTTCAGGAGGTAGATTCGAATCGCCTTGAAAGCACATGAAAAGCGGCAAAACGTGGACAATGATGCCCTTGGCCAAAAAGGGCGTATGCGTTTTTTCCTGAATATATTCAGGAAAAAACGCATACGCCCTTTTTGGCCAACCAAGCAACCTGGAAAGGCCAATCAGCGCTCCAAAGAAGTCTCGCTTCCCAGCGGGCAAAAGGGCCATGCGGAAAAAGTGTCCAAACCAGAAATGCAGGACCGGCCATGGAGAAATGGGAGCCTTGCTACGCTGATGGGTGGGATGTAAATTGCCAACAGCCACTCTGGAGAAGTGTACGGTGTGTTCTGAAACATCTAAAAAACACAGCTTGGAGAGCATAGGGCACTTCCACTCCTGGGCGTATAAATTGGGAAAACTAAAAATCAGCAAGACACAGGCACCCCAAAGTTTAGGGCTGCTCTGTGGACAAGAACCCCCACTTCATTACACCTTAAGTATCCTAGGAAAGCGAAAAATGGATAAAGAAGTTGTGGTCCTCATGTACAATGGAATATCACTCAGCCATGAAATCCACGTCATAAGGCTAGTAGCAGCACGATGAGTGGATTTAGGTACGACGATTCTAAGTGAAATAAGTCACACAGAAAAAGACACTTATCATAAGATATCACTTCGAGAGGGAATGTAAAAACCGCTACACTTGAACTGAATTACAAAACAGAACAGAGTCACACGTTTAGAAAACACACTATGGCTGCTGAACGGGAAAGGTGAGGTGGGGTGATGCATAAAACAAGGGTTTCAAATTAGCTCCGATACCGTTCCATAAACCCAATATGTAAGAGACAAGACCTATTCCTTTTTCAGTGAACTGGACTCAACACCCCCTATTCACTGCACAAGAATATATCTGACTAGTAAGAATCTTCAACCCTATGTATTGATATCTCTCTGTAAGTGAGTCAAGGGGGTGTAAAGCGGCATAAACACAGCCGTGAAAAGCAGCTAAACCCCATTATAAAAATAAATTACTTTTCAAAACCCGTGAAACAAAGGCAGTGAAAGAGAGAGAAATTCTTACAAAATTCGTTCAGGGGCTGTGATGCAACCTGGATTGACCATATCTAGACCCACAGCTGATTGAGACATAAGGGTGGACACTCTTGGGGCTGAGAGGTTCGGTGAGGTTGGGTGAGCCAACGCAGACCCTTTCAAGTAATACTGCATGGTACCCATCCCATGGGTCCCAAATCTCCAGGTTCAAGGGCATCTTCCTACGTCGAAAACAGGCATGAGAAACCCAGAAGATGGTACACCGTGTGATCGGGAAAGGTTTCTAAAACGCACCTCATTTCTCATCTCCTTTGCTCGGGTTCGCCATTCCAGCCGATTTACTAGCCATCTCCCTCCTTGGAGAATCAGCACCTTTAACCTCCTGTTCCGTACAGGTTGCAATTTGTCCTGAGGATGAACGGGAAGAGGGGGAACCAATGAGAGACTAGCTCTAGGTGTTGGGACAGGCACAGGTCACTCTATTTTCCCATCAGGAAGAAGAATTAAGCACAAGCTCAGCCTGCCCCCCAGAACCAGAAGAGGGCCTGAAGCAATCCTGCGCTTTTGCGGCCAGCTCCCAAAAAAGCGAGTTGAAAAATGGAGCTCAGGGGCACTGCAATTCACAAACCTGCAGAGTTTTAAATGATACCTCTCGTCCACAAATATATTAAGGGAAGGCAATGAAGAGGCTTTGAAAGCAAGGCAGAATTGCAGGAAACAGATTTCAGGAGGTAGATTCGAATCGCCTTGAAAGCACATGAAAAGCGGCAAAACGTGGACAATGATGCCCTTGGCCAAAAAGGGCGTATGCGTTTTTTCCTGAATATATTCAGGAAAAAACGCATACGCCCTTTTTGGCCAACCAAGCAACCTGGAAAGGCCAATCAGCGCTCCAAAGAAGTCTCGCTTCCCAGCGGGCAAAAGGGCCATGCGGAAAAAAGTGTCCAAACCAGAAATGCAGGACCGGCCATGGAGAAATGGGAGCCTTGCTACGCTGATGGGTGGGATGTAAATTGCCAACAGCCACTCTGGAGAAGTGTACGGTGTGTTCTGAAACATCTAAAAAACACAGCTTGGAGAGCAAAGGGCACTTCCACTCATGGGCGTATAAATTGGGAAAACTAAAAATCAGCAAGACACAGGCACCCCAAAGTTTAGGGCTGCTCTGTGGACAAGAACCCCCACTTCATTACACCTTAAGTATCCTAGGAAAGCGAAAAATGGATAAAGAAGTTGTGGTCCTCATGTACAATGGAATATCACTCAGCCATGAAATCCACGTCATAAGGCTAGTAGCAGCACGATGAGTGGATTTAGGTACGACGATTCTAAGTGAAATAAGTCACACAGAAAAAGACACTTATCATAAGATATCACTTAGAGAGGGAATGTAATAACCGCTACACTTGAACTGAATTACAAAACAGAACAGAGTCACACGTTTAGGAAACACACTATGGCTGCTGAACGGGAAAGGTGAGGTGGGGTGATGCATAAAACAAGGGTTTCAAATTAGCTCCGATACCGTTCCATAAACCCAATATGTAAGAGACAAGACCTCTTCCTTTTTCAGTGAACTGGACTCAACACCCCCTATTCACCGCACAAGAATATATCTGACTAGTAAGAATCTTCAACCCTATGTATTGATATCTCTCTGTAAGTGAGTCAAGGGGGTGTAAAGCGGCATAAACACAGCCGTGAAAAGCAGCTAAACCCCATTATAAAAATAAATTACTTTTCAAAACCCGTGAAACAAAGGCAGTGAAAGAGAGAGAAATTCTTACAAAATTCGTTCAGGGGCTGTGATGCAACCTGGATTGACCATATCTAGACCCACAGCTGATTGAGACATAAGGGTGGACACTCTTGGGGCTGAGAGGTTCGGTGAGGTTGGGTGAGCCAACGCAGACCCTTTCAAGTAATACTGCATGGTACCCATCCCATGGGTCCCAAATCTCCAGGTTCAAGGGCATCTTCCTACGTCGAAAACAGGCATGAGAAACCCAGAAGATGGTACACCGTGTGATCGGGAAAGGTTTCTAAAACGCACCTCATTTCTCATCTCCTTTGCTCGGGTTCGCCATTCCAGCCGATTTACTAGCCATCTCCCTCCTTGGAGAATCAGCACCTTTAACCTCCTGTTCCGTACAGGTTGCAATTTGTCCTGAGGATGAACGGGAAGAGGGGGAACCAATGAGAGACTAGCTCTAGGTGTTGGGACAGGCACAGGTCACTCTATTTTCCCATCAGGAAGAAGAATTAAGCACAAGCTCAGCCTGCCCCCCAGAACCAGAAGAGGGCCTGAAGCAATCCTGCGCTTTTGCGGCCAGCTCCCAAAAAAGCGAGTTGAAAAATGGAGCTCAGGGGCACTGCAATTCACAAACCTGCAGAGTTTTAAATGATACCTCTCGTCCACAAATATATTAAGGGAAGGCAATGAAGAGGCTTTGAAAGCAAGGCAGAATTGCAGGAAACAGATTTCAGGAGGTAGATTCGAATCGCCTTGAAAGCACATGAAAAGCGGCAAAACGTGGACAATGATGCCCTTGGCCAAAAAGGGCGTATGCGTTTTTTCCTGAATATATTCAGGAAAAAACGCATACGCCCTTTTTGGCCAACCAAGCAACCTGGAAAGGCCAATCAGCGCTCCAAAGAAGTCTCGCTTCCCAGCGGGCAAAAGGGCCATGCGGAAAAAAGTGTCCAAACCAGAAATGCAGGACCGGCCATGGAGAAATGGGAGCCTTGCTACGCTGATGGGTGGGATGTAAATTGCCAACAGCCACTCTGGAGAAGTGTACGGTGTGTTCTGAAACATCTAAAAAACACAGCTTGGAGAGCAAAGGGCACTTCCACTCATGGGCGTATAAATTGGGAAAACTAAAAATCAGCAAGACACAGGCACCCCAAAGTTTAGGGCTGCTCTGTGGACAAGAACCCCCACTTCATTACACCTTAAGTATCCTAGGAAAGCGAAAAATGGATAAAGAAGTTGTGGTCCTCATGTACAATGGAATATCACTCAGCCATGAAATCCACGTCATAAGGCTAGTAGCAGCACGATGAGTGGATTTAGGTACGACGATTCTAAGTGAAATAAGTCACACAGAAAAAGACACTTATCATAAGATATCACTTAGAGAGGGAATGTAATAACCGCTACACTTGAACTGAATTACAAAACAGAACAGAGTCACACGTTTAGGAAACACACTATGGCTGCTGAACGGGAAAGGTGAGGTGGGGTGATGCATAAAACAAGGGTTTCAAATTAGCTCCGATACCGTTCCATAAACCCAATATGTAAGAGACAAGACCTCTTCCTTTTTCAGTGAACTGGACTCAACACCCCCTATTCACCGCACAAGAATATATCTGACTAGTAAGAATCTTCAACCCTATGTATTGATATCTCTCTGTAAGTGAGTCAAGGGGGTGTAAAGCGGCATAAACACAGCCGTGAAAAGCAGCTAAACCCCATTATAAAAATAAATTACTTTTCAAAACCCGTGAAACAAAGGCAGTGAAAGAGAGAGAAATTCTTACAAAATTCGTTCAGGGGCTGTGATGCAACCTGGATTGACCATATCTAGACCCACAGCTGATTGAGACATAAGGGTGGACACTCTTGGGGCTGAGAGGTTCGGTGAGGTTGGGTGAGCCAACGCAGACCCTTTCAAGTAATACTGCATGGTACCCATCCCATGGGTCCCAAATCTCCAGGTTCAAGGGCATCTTCCTACGTCGAAAACAGGCATGAGAAACCCAGAAGATGGTACACCGTGTGATCGGGAAAGGTTTCTAAAACGCACCTCATTTTTCATCTCCTTTGCTCGGGTTCGCCATTCCAGCCGATTTACTAGCCATCTCCCTCCTTGGAGAATCAGCACCTTTAACCTCCTGTTCCGTACAGGTTGCAATTTGTCCTGAGGATGAACGGGAAGAGGGGGAACCAATGAGAGACTAGCTCTAGGTGTTGGGACAGGCACAGGTCACTCTATTTTCCCATCAGGAAGAAGAATTAAGCACAAGCTCAGCCTGCCCCCCAGAACCAGAAGAGGGCCTGAAGCAATCCTGCGCTTTTGCGGCCAGCTCCCAAAAAAGCGAGTTGAAAAATGGAGCTCAGGGGCACTGCAATTCACAAACCTGCAGAGTTTTAAATGATACCTCTCGTCCACAAATATATTAAGGGAAGGCAACGAAGAGGCTTTGAAAGCAAGGCAGAATTGCAGGAAACAGATTTCAGGAGGTAGATTCGAATCGCCTTGAAAGCACATGAAAAGCGGCAAAACGTGGACAATGATGCCCTTGGCCAAAAAGGGCGTATGCGTTTTTTCCTGAATATATTCAGGAAAAAACGCATACGCCCTTTTTGGCCAACCAAGCAACCTGGAAAGGCCAATCAGCGCTCCAAAGAAGTCTCGCTTCCCAGCGGGCAAAAGGGCCATGCGGAAAAAAGTGTCCAAACCAGAAATGCAGGACCGGCCATGGAGAAATGGGAGCCTTGCTACGCTGATGGGTGGGATGTAAATTGCCAACAGCCACTCTGGAGAAGTGTACGGTGTGTTCTGAAACATCTAAAAAACACAGCTTGGAGAGCATAGGGCACTTCCACTCCTGGGCGTATAAATTGGGAAAACTAAAAATCAGCAAGACACAGGCACCCCAAAGTTTAGGGCTGCTCTGTTGACAAGAACCCCCACTTCATTACACCTTAAATATCCTAGGAAAGCGAAAAATGGATAAAGAAGTTGTGGTCCTCATGTACAATGGAATATCACTCAGCCATGAAATCCACGTCATAAGGCTAGTAGCAGCACGATGAGTGGATTTAGGTACGACGATTCTAAGTGAAATAAGTCACACAGAAAAAGACACTTATCATAAGATATCACTTCGAGAGGGAATGTAAAAACCGCTACACTTGAACTGAATTACAAAACAGAACACAGTCACACGTTTAGAAAACACACTATGGCTGCTGAACGGGAAAGGTGAGGTGGGGTGATGCATAAAACAAGGGTTTCAAATTAGCTCCGATACCGTTCCATAAACCCAATATGTAAGAGACAAGACCTATTCCTTTTTCAGTGAACTGGACTCAACACCCCCTATTCACCGCACAAGAATATATCTGACTAGTAAGAATCTTCAAACCTATGTATTGATATCTCTCTGTAAGTGAGTCAAGGGGGTGTAAAGCGGCATAAACACAGCCGTGAAAAGCAGCTAAACCCCATTATAAAAATAAATTACTTTTCAAAACCCGTGAAACAAAGGCAGTGAAAGAGAGAGAAATTCTTACAAAATTCGTTCAGGGGCTGTGATGCAACCTGGATTGACCATATCTAGACCCACAGCTGATTGAGACATAAGGGTGGACACTCTTGGGGCTGAGAGGTTCGGTGAGGTTGGGTGAGCCAACGCAGACCCTTTCAAGTAATACTGCATGGTACCCATCCCATGGGTCCCAAATCTCCAGGTTCAAGGGCATCTTCCTACGTCGAAAACAGGCATGAGAAACCCAGAAGATGGTACACCGTGTGATCGGGAAAGGTTTCTAAAACGCACCTCATTTTTCATCTCCTTTGCTCGGGTTCGCCATTCCAGCCGATTTACTAGCCATCTCCCTCCTTGGAGAATCAGCACCTTTAACCTCCTGTTCCGTACAGGTTGCAATTTGTCCTGAGGATGAACGGGAAGAGGGGGAACCAATGAGAGACTAGCTCTAGGTGTTGGGACAGGCACAGGTCACTCTATTTTCCCATCAGGAAGAAGAATTAAGCACAAGCTCAGCCTGCCCCCCAGAACCAGAAGAGGGCCTGAAGCAATCCTGCGCTTTTGCGGCCAGCTCCCAAAAAAGCGAGTTGAAAAATGGAGCTCAGGGGCACTGCAATTCACAAACCTGCAGAGTTTTAAATGATACCTCTCGTCCACAAATATATTAAGGGAAGGCAACGAAGAGGCTTTGAAAGCAAGGCAGAATTGCAGGAAACAGATTTCAGGAGGTAGATTCGAATCGCCTTGAAAGCACATGAAAAGCGGCAAAACGTGGACAATGATGCCCTTGGCCAAAAAGGGCGTATGCGTTTTTTCCTGAATATATTCAGGAAAAAACGCATACGCCCTTTTTGGCCAACCAAGCAACCTGGAAAGGCCAATCAGCGCTCCAAAGAAGTCTCGCTTCCCAGCGGGCAAAAGGGCCATGCGGAAAAAAGTGTCCAAACCAGAAATGCAGGACCGGCCATGGAGAAATGGGAGCCTTGCTACGCTGATGGGTGGGATGTAAATTGCCAACAGCCACTCTGGAGAAGTGTACGGTGTGTTCTGAAACATCTAAAAAACACAGCTTGGAGAGCATAGGGCACTTCCACTCCTGGGCGTATAAATTGGGAAAACTAAAAATCAGCAAGACACAGGCACCCCAAAGTTTAGGGCTGCTCTGTTGACAAGAACCCCCACTTCATTACACCTTAAATATCCTAGGAAAGCGAAAAATGGATAAAGAAGTTGTGGTCCTCATGTACAATGGAATATCACTCAGCCATGAAATCCACGTCATAAGGCTAGTAGCAGCACGATGAGTGGATTTAGGTACGACGATTCTAAGTGAAATAAGTCACACAGAAAAAGACACTTATCATAAGATATCACTTCGAGAGGGAATGTAAAAACCGCTACACTTGAACTGAATTACAAAACAGAACACAGTCACACGTTTAGAAAACACACTATGGCTGCTGAACGGGAAAGGTGAGGTGGGGTGATGCATAAAACAAGGGTTTCAAATTAGCTCCGATACCGTTCCATAAACCCAATATGTAAGAGACAAGACCTATTCCTTTTTCAGTGAACTGGACTCAACACCCCCTATTCACCGCACAAGAATATATCTGACTAGTAAGAATCTTCAAACCTATGTATTGATATCTCTCTGTAAGTGAGTCAAGGGGGTGTAAAGCGGCATAAACACAGCCGTGAAAAGCAGCTAAACCCCATTATAAAAATAAATTACTTTTCAAAACCCGTGAAACAAAGGCAGTGAAAGAGAGAGAAATTCTTACAAAATTCGTTCAGGGGCTGTGATGCAACCTGGATTGACCATATCTAGACCCACAGCTGATTGAGACATAAGGGTGGACACTCTTGGGGCTGAGAGGTTTGGTGAGGTTGGGTGAGCCAACGCAGACCCTTTCAAGTAATACTGCATGGTACCCATCCCATGGGTCCCAAATCTCCAGGTTCAAGGGCATCTTCCTACGTCGAAAACAGGCATGAGAAACCCAGAAGATGGTACACCGTGTGATCGGGAAAGGTTTCTAAAACGCACCTCATTTCTCATCTCCTTTGCTCGGGTTCGCCATTCCAGCCGATTTACTAGCCATCTCCCTCCTTGGAGAATCAGCACCTTTAACCTCCTGTTCCGTACAGGTTGCAATTTGTCCTGAGGATGAACGGGAAGAGGGGGAACCAATGAGAGACTAGCTCTAGGTGTTGGGACAGGCACAGGTCACTCTATTTTCCCATCAGGAAGAAGAATTAAGCACAAGCTCAGCCTGCCCCCCAGAACCAGAAGAGGGCCTGAAGCAATCCTGCGCTTTTGCGGCCAGCTCCCAAAAAAGCGAGTTGAAAAATGGAGCTCAGGGGCACTGCAATTCACAAACCTGCAGAGTTTTAAATGATACCTCTCGTCCACAAATATATTAAGGGAAGGCAACGAAGAGGCTTTGAAAGCAAGGCAGAATTGCAGGAAACAGATTTCAGGAGGTAGATTCGAATCGCCTTGAAAGCACATGAAAAGCGGCAAAACGTGGACAATGATGCCCTTGGCCAAAAAGGGCGTATGCGTTTTTTCCTGAATATATTCAGGAAAAAACGCATACGCCCTTTTTGGCCAACCAAGCAACCTGGAAAGGCCAATCAGCGCTCCAAAGAAGTCTCGCTTCCCAGCGGGCAAAAGGGCCATGCGGAAAAAAATGTCCAAACCAGAAATGCAGGACCGGCCATGGAGAAATGGGAGCCTTGCTACGCTGATGGGTGGGATGTAAATTGCCAACAGCCACTCTGGAGAAGTGTACGGTGTGTTCTGAAACATCTAAAAAACACAGCTTGGAGAGCATAGGGCACTTCCACTCATGGGCGTATAAATTGGGAAAACTAAAAATCAGCAAGACACAGGCACCCCAAAGTTTAGGGCTGCTCTGTGGACAAGAACCCCCACTTCATTACACCTTAAGTATCCTAGGAAAGCGAAAAATGGATAAAGAAGTTGTGGTCCTCATGTACAATGGAATATCACTCAGCCATGAAATCCACGTCATAAGGCTAGTAGCAGCACGATGAGTGGATTTAGGTACGACGATTCTAAGTGAAATAAGTCACACAGAAAAAGACACTTATCATAAGATATCACTTCTAGAGGGAATGTAAAAACCGCTACACTTGAACTGAATTACAAAACAGAACAGAGTCACACGTTTAGAAAACACACTATGGCTGCTGAACGGGAAAGGTGAGGTGGGGTGATGCATAAAACAAGGGTTTCAAATTAGCTCCGATACCGTTCCATAAATCCAATATGTAAGAGACAAGACCTATTCCTTTTTCAGTGAACTGGACTCAACACCCCTTATTCACCGCACAAGAATATATCTGACTAGTAAGAATCTTCAAACCTATGTATTGATATCTCTCTGTAAGTGAGTCAAGGGGGTGTAAAGCGGCATAAACACAGCCGTGAAAAGCAGCTAAACCCCATTATAAAAATAAATTACTTTTCAAAACCCGTGAAACAAAGGCAGTGAAAGAGAGAGAAATTCTTACAAAATTCGTTCAGGGGCTGTGATGCAACCTGGATTGACCATATCTAGACCCACAGCTGATTGAGACATAAGGGTGGACACTCTTGGGGCTGAGAGGTTCGGTGAGGTTGGGTGAGCCAACGCAGACCCTTTCAAGTAATACTGCATGGTACCCATCCCATGGGTCCCAAATCTCCAGGTTCAAGGGCATCTTCCTACGTCGAAAACAGGCATGAGAAACCCAGAAGATGGTACACCGTGTGTTCGGGAAAGGTTTCTAAAACGCACCTCATTTCTCATCTCCTTTGCTCGGGTTCGCCATTCCAGCCGATTTACTAGCCATCTCCCTCCTTGGAGAATCAGCACCTTTAACCTCCTGTTCCGTACAGGTTGCAATTTGTCCTGAGGATGAACGGGAAGAGGGGGAACCAATGAGAGACTAGCTCTAGGTGTTGGGACAGGCACAGGTCACTCTATTTTCCCATCAGGAAGAAGAATTAAGCACAAGCTCAGCCTGCCCCCCAGAACCAGAAGAGGGCCTGAAGCAATCCTGCGCTTTTCCGGCCAGCTCCCAAAAAAGCGAGTTGAAAAATGGAGCTCAGGGGCACTGCAATTCACAAACCTGCAGAGTTTTAAATGATACCTCTCGTCCACAAATATATTAAGGGAAGGCAACGAAGAGGCTTTGAAAGCAAGGCAGAATTGCAGGAAACAGATTTCAGGAGGTAGATTCGAATCGCCTTGAAAGCACATGAAAAGCGGCAAAACGTGGACAATGATGCCCTTGGCCAAAAAGGGCGTATGCGTTTTTTCCTGAATATATTCAGGAAAAAACGCATACGCCCTTTTTGGCCAACCAAGCAACCTGGAAAGGCCAATCAACGCTCCAAAGAAGTCTCACTTCCCAGCGGGCAAAAGGGCCATGCGGAAAAAAGTGTCCAAACCAGAAATGCAGGACCGGCCATGGAGAAATGGGAGCCTTGCTACGCTGATGGGTGGGATGTAAATTGCCAACAGCCACTCTGGAGAAGTGTACGGTGTGTTCTGAAACATCTAAAAAACACAGCTTGGAGAGCATAGGGCACTTCCACTCATGGGCGTATAAATTGGGAAAACTAAAAATCAGCAAGACACAGGCACCCCAAAGTTTACGGCTGCTCTGTTGACAAGAACCCCCACTTCATTACACCTTAAGTATCCTAGGAAAGCGAAAAATGGATAAAGGAGTTGTGGTCCTCATGTACAATGGAATATCACTCAGCCATGAAATCCACGTCATAAGGCTAGTAGCAGCACGATGAGTGGATTTAGGTACGACGATTCTAAGTGAAATAAGTCACACAGAAAAAGACACTTATCATAAGATATCACTTCTAGAGGGAATGTAAAAACCGCTACACTTGAACTGAATTACAAAACAGAACAGAGTCACACGTTTAGAAAACACACTATGGCTGCTGAACGGGAAAGGTGAGGTGGGGTGATGCATAAAACAAGGGTTTCAAATTAGCTCCGATACCGTTCCATAAACCCAATATGTAAGAGACAAGACCTCTTCCTTTTTCAGTGAACTGGACTCAACACCCCCTATTCACCGCACAAGAATATATCTGACTAGTAAGAATCTTCAAACCTATGTATTGATATCTCTCTGTAAGTGAGTCAAGGGGGTGTAAAGCGGCATAAACACAGCCGTGAAAAGCAGCTAAACCCCATTATAAAAATAAATTACTTTTCAAAACCCGTGAAACAAAGGCAGTGAAAGAGAGAGAAATTCTTACAAAATTCGTTCAGGGGCTGTGATGCAACCTGGATTGACCATATCTAGACCCACAGCTGATTGAGACATAAGGGTGGACACTCTTGGGGCTGAGAGGTTCGGTGAGGTTGGGTGAGCCAACGCAGACCCTTTCAAGTAATACTGCATGGTACCCATCCCATGGGTCCCAAATCTCCAGGTTCAAGGGCATCTTCCTACGTCGAAAACAGGCATGAGAAACCCAGAAGATGGTACACCGTGTGATCGGGAAAGGTTTCTAAAACGCACCTCATTTCTCATCTCCTTTGCTCGGGTTCGCCATTCCAGCCGATTTACTAGCCATCTCCCTCCTTGGAGAATCAGCACCTTTAACCTCCTGTTCCGTACAGGTTGCAATTTGTCCTGAGGATGAACGGGAAGAGGGGGAACCAATGAGAGACTAGCTCTAGGTGTTGGGACAGGCACAGGTCACTCTATTTTCCCATCAGGAAGAAGAATTAAGCACAAGCTCAGCCTGCCCCCCAGAACCAGAAGAGGGCCTGAAGCAATCCTGCGCTTTTGCGGCCAGCTCCCAAAAAAGCGAGTTGAAAAATGGAGCTCAGGGGCACTGCAATTCACAAACCTGCAGAGTTTTAAATGATACCTCTCGTACACAAATATATTAAGGGAAGGCAACGAAGAGGCTCTGAAAGCAAGGCAGAATTGCAGGAAACAGATTTCAGGAGGTAGATTCGAATCGCCTTGAAAGCACATGAAAAGCGGCAAAACGTGGACAATGATGCCCTTGGCCAAAAAGGGCGTATGCGTTTTTTCCTGAATATATTCAGGAAAAAACGCATACGCCCTTTTTGGCAAACCAAGCAACCTGGAAAGGCCAATCAGCGCTCCAAAGAAGTCTCGCTTCCCAGCGGGCAAAAGGGCCATGCGGAAAAAAGTGTCCAAACCAGAAATGCAGGACCGGCCATGGAGAAATGGGAGCCTTGCTACGCTGATGGGTGGGATGTAAATTGCCAACAGCCACTCTGGAGAAGTGTACGGTGTGTTCTGAAACATCTAAAAAACACAGCTTGGAGAGCATAGGGCACTTCCACTCATGGGCGTATAAATTGGGAAAACTAAAAATCAGCAAGACACAGGCACCCCAAAGTTTAGGGCTGCTCTGTTGACAAGAACCCCCACTTCATTACACCTTAAATATCCTAGGAAAGCGAAAAATGGATAAAGAAGTTGTGGTCCTCATGTACAATGGAATATCACTCAGCCATGAAATCCACGTCATAAGGCTAGTAGCAGCACGATGAGTGGATTTAGGTACGACGATTCTAAGTGAAATAAGTCACACAGAAAAAGACACTTATCATAAGATATCACTTAGAGAGGGAATGTAAAAACCGCTACACTTGAACTGAATTACAAAACAGAACAGAGTCACACGTTTAGGAAACACACTATGGCTGCTGAACGGGAAAGGTGAGGTGGGGTGATGCATAAAACAAGGGTTTCAAATTAGCTCCGATACCGTTCCATAAACCCAATATGTAAGAGACAAGACCTATTCCTTTTTCAGTGAACTGGACTCAACACCCCCTATTCACCGCACAAGAATATATCTGACTAGTAAGAATCTTCAAACCTATGTATTGATATCTCTCTGTAAGTGAGTCAAGGGGGTGTAAAGCGGCATAAACACAGCCGTGAAAAGCAGCTAAACCCCATTATAAAAATAAATTACTTTTCAAAACCCGTGAAACAAAGGCAGTGAAAGAGAGAGAAATTCTTACAAAATTCGTTCAGGGGCTGTGATGCAACCTGGATTGACCATATCTAGACCCACAGCTGATTGAGACATAAGGGTGGACACTCTTGGGGCTGAGAGGTTCGGTGAGGTTGGGTGAGCCAACGCAGACCCTTTCAAGTAATACTGCATGGTACCCATCCCATGGGTCCCAAATCTCCAGGTTCAAGGGCATCTTCCTACGTCGAAAACAGGCATGAGAAACCCAGAAGTTGGTACACCGTGTGATCGGGAAAGGTTTCTAAAACGCACCTCATTTCTCATCTCCTTTGCTCGGGTTCGCCATTCCAGCCGATTTACTAGCCATCTCCCTCCTTGGAGAATCAGCACCTTTAACCTCCTGTTCCGTACAGGTTGCAATTTGTCCTGAGTATGAACGGGAAGAGGGGGAACCAATGAGAGACTAGCTCTAGGTGTTGGGACAGGCACAGGTCACTCTATTTTCCCATCAGGAAGAAGAATTAAGCACAAGCTCAGCCTGCCCCCCAGAACCAGAAGAGGGCCTGAAGCAATCCTGCGCTTTTGCGGCCAGCTCCCAAAAAAGCGAGTTGAAAAATGGAGCTCAGGGGCACTGCAATTCACAAACCTGCAGAGTTTTAAATGATACCTCTCGTCCACAAATATATTAAGGGAAGGCAACGAAGAGGCTTTGAAAGCAAGGCAGAATTGCAGGAAACAGATTTCAGGAGGTAGATTCGAATCGCCTTGAAAGCACATGAAAAGCGGCAAAACGTGGACAATGATGCCCTTGGCCAAAAAGGGCGTATGCGTTTTTTCCTAAATATATTCAGGAAAAAACGCATACGCCCTTTTTGGCCAACCAAGCAACCTGGAAAGGCCAATCAGCGCTCCAAAGAAGTCTCGCTTCCCAGCGGGCAAAAGGGCCATGCGGAAAAAAGTGTCCAAACCAGAAATGCAGGACCGGCCATGGAGAAATGGGAGCCTTGCTACGCTGATGGGTGGGATGTAAATTGCCAACAGCCACTCTGGAGAAGTGTACGGTGTGTTCTGAAACATCTAAAAAACACAGCTTGGAGAGCATAGGGCACTTCCACTCATGGGCGTATAAATTGGGAAAACTAAAAATCAGCAAGACACAGGCACCCCAAAGTTTAGGGCTGCTCTGTTGACAAGAACCCCCACTTCATTACACCTTAAATATCCTAGGAAAGAGAAAAATGGGTAAAGAAGTTGGGGTCCTCATGTACAATGGAATATCACTCAGCCATGAAATCCACGTCATAAGGCTAGTAGCAGCACGATGAGTGGATTTAGGTACGACGATTCTAAGTGAAATAAGTCACACAGAAAAAGACACTTATCATAAGATATCACTTAGAGAGGGAATGTAAAAACCGCTACACTTGAACTGAATTGCAAAACAGAACAGAGTCACACGTTTAGGAAACACACTATGGCTGCTGAACGGGAAAGGCGAGGTGGGGTGATGCATAAAACAAGGGTTTCAAATTAGCTCAGATACCGTTCCATAAACCCAATATGTAAGAGACAAGACCTATTCCTTTTTCAGTGAACTGGACTCAACACCCCCTATTCACCGCACAAGAATATATCTGACTAGGAAGAATCTTCAAACCTATGTATTGATATCTCTCCGTAAGTGAGTCAAGGGGGTGTAAAGCGGCATAAACACAGCTGTGAGAAGCAGCTAAACCCCATTATAAAAATAAATTACTTTTCAAAACCCGTGAAACAAAGGCAGTGAAAGAGAGAGAAATTCTTACAAAATTCGTTCAGGGGCTGTGATGCAACCTGGATTGACCATATCTAGACCCACAGCTGATTGAGACATAAGGGTGGACACTCTTGGGGCTGAGAGGTTCGGTGAGGTTGGGTGAGCCAACGCAGACCCTTTCAAGTAATACTGCATGGTACCCATCCCATGGGTCCCAAATCTCCAGGTTCAAGGGCATCTTCCTACGTCGAAAACAGGCATGAGAAACCCAGAAGATGGTACACCGTGTGATCGGGAAAGGTTTCTAAAACGCACCTCATTTCTCATCTCCTTTGCTCGGGTTCGCCATTCCAGCCGATTTACTAGCCATCTCCCTCCTTGGAGAATCAGCACCTTTAACCTCCTGTTCCGTACAGGTTGCAATTTGTCCTGAGGATGAACGGGAAGAGGGGGAACCAATGAGAGACTAGCTCTAGGTGTTGGGACAGGCACAGGTCACTCTATTTTCCCATCAGGAAGAAGAATTAAGCACAAGCTCAGCCTGCCCCCCAGAACCAGAAGAGGGCCTGAAGCAATCCTGCGCTTTTGCGGCCAGCTCCCAAAAAAGCGAGTTGAAAAATGGAGCTCAGGGGCACTGCAATTCACAAACCTGCAGAGTTTTAAATGATACCTCTCGTCCACAAATATATTAAGGGAAGGCAACGAAGAGGCTTTGAAAGCAAGGCAGAATTGCAGGAAACAGATTTCAGGAGGTAGATTCGAATCGCCTTGAAAGCACATGAAAAGCGGCAAAACATGGACAATGATGCCCTTGGCCAAAAAGGGCGTATGCGTTTTCTCCTGAATATATTCAGGAGAAAACGCATACGCCCTTTTTGGCCAACCAAGCAACCTGGAAAGGCCAATCAGCGCTCCAAAGAAGTCTCGTTTCCCAGCGGGCAAAAGGGCCATGCGGAAAAAAGTGTCCAAACCAGAAATGCAGGACCGGCCATGGAGAAATGGGAGCCTTGCTACGCTGATGGGTGGGATGTAAATTGCCAACAGCCACTCTGGAGAAGTGTACGGTGTGTTCTGAAACATCTAAAAAACACAGCTTGGAGAGCATAGGGCACTTCCACTCATGGGCGTATAAATTGGGAAAACTAAAAATCAGCAAGACACAGGCACCCCAAAGTTTAGGGCTGCTCTGTTGACAAAAACCCCCACTTCATTACACCTTAAATATCCTAGGAAAGAGAAAAATGGATAAAGAAGTTGTGGTCCTCATGTACAATGGAATATCACTCAGCCAGGAAATCAACGTCATAAGGCTAGTAGCAGCACGATGAGTGGATTTAGGTACGACGATTCTAAGTGAAATAAGTCACACAGAAAAAGACACTTATCATAAGATATCACTTCTAGAGGGAATGTAGAACCGCTACACTTGAACTGAATTACAAAACAGAACAGAGTCACAGGTTTAGGAAACACACTATGGCTGCTGAACGGGAAAGGTGAGGTGGGGTGATGCATAAAACAAGGGTTTCAAATTAGCTCAGATACCGTTCCATAAACCCAATATGTAAGAGACAAGACCTATTCCTTTTTCAGTGAACTGGACTCAACACCCCCTATTCACCGCACAAGAATATATCTGACTAGGAAGAATCTTCAAACCTATGTATTGATATCTCTCCGTAAGTGAGTCAAGGGGGTGTAAAGCGGCATAAACACAGCTGTGAAAAGCAGCTAAACCCCATTATAAAAATAAATTACTTTTCAAAACCCGTGAAACAAAGACAGTGAAAGAGAGAGAAATTCTTACAAAATTCGTTCAGGGGCTGTGATGCAACCTGGATTGACCATATCTAGACCCACAGCTGATTGAGACATAAGGGTGGACACTCTTGGGGCTGAGAGGTTCGGTGAGGTTGGGTGAGCCAACGCAGACCCTTTCAAGTAATACTGCATGGTACCCATCCCATGGGTCCCAAATCTCCAGGTTCAAGGGCATCTTCCTACATCGAAAACAGGCATGAGAAACCCAGAAGATGGTACACCGTGTGATCGGGAAAGGTTTCTAAAACGCACCTCATTTCTCATCTCCTTTGCTCGGGTTCGCCATTCCAGCCGATTTACTAGCCATCTCCCTCCTTGGAGAATCAGCACCTTTAACCTCCTGTTCCGTACAGGTTGCAATTTGTCCTGAGGATGAACGGGAAGAGGGGGAACCAATGAGAGACTAGCTCTAGGTGTTGGGACAGGCACAGGTCACTCTATTTTCCCATCAGGAAGAAGAATTAAGCACAAGCTCAGCCTGCCCCCCAGAACCAGAAGAGGGCCTGAAGCAATCCTGCACTTTTGCGGCCAGCTCCCAAAAAAGCGAGTTGAAAAATGGAGCTCAGGGGCACTGCAATTCACAAACCTGCAGAGTTTTAAATGATACCTCTCGTCCACAAATATATTAAGGGAAGGCAACGAAGAGGCTTTGAAAGCAAGGCAGAATTGCAGGAAACAGATTTCAGGAGGTAGATTCGAATCGCCTTGAAAGCACATGAAAAGCGGCAAAACGTGGACAATGATGCCCTTGGCCAAAAAGGGCGTATGCGTTTTTTCCTGAATATATTCAGGAAAAAACGCATACGCCCTTTTTGGCCAACCAAGCAACCTGGAAAGGCCAATCAGCGCTCCAAAGAAGTCTCGCTTCCCAGCGGGCAAAAGGGCCATGCGGAAAAAAGTGTCCAAACCAGAAATGCAGGACCGGCCATGGAGAAATGGGAGCCTTGCTACGCTGATGGGTGGGATGTAAATTGCCAACAGCCTCTCTGGAGAAGTGTACGGTGTGTTCTGAAACATCTAAAAAACACAGCTTGGAGGGCATAGGGCAATTCCACTCATGGGCGTATAAATTGGGAAAACTAAAAATCAGCAAGACACAGGCACCCCAAAGTTTAGGGCTGCTCTGTTGACAAGAACCCCCACTTCATTACACCTTAAATATCCTAGGAAAGAGAAAAATGGATAAAGAAGTTGTGGTCCTCATGTACAATGGAATATCACTCAGCCATGAAATCCACGTCATAAGGCTAGTAGCAGCACGATGAGTGGATTTAGGTACGACGATTCTAAGTGAAATAAGTCACACAGAAAAAGACACTTATCATAAGATACCACTTAGAGAGGGAATGTAAAAACCGCTACACTTGAACTGAATTACAAAACAGAACAGAGTCACACGTTTAGGAAACACACTATGGCTGCTGAACGGGAAAGGTGAGGTGGGGTGATGCATAAAACAAGGGTTTCAAATTAGCTCAGGTACCGTTCCATAAACCCAATATGTAAGAGAAAAGACCTATTCCTTTTTCAGTGAACTGGACTCAACACCCCCTATACACCGCACAAGAATATATCTGACTAGGAAGAATCTTCAAACCTATGTATTGATATCTCTCCGTAAGTGAGTCTAGGGTGTGTAAAGCGGCATAAACACAGCCGTGAAAAGCAGCTAAACCCCATTATAAAAATAAATTACTTTTCAAAACCCATGAAACAAAGACAGTGAAAGAGAGAGAAATTCTTACAAAATTCGTTCAGGGGCTGTGATGCAACCTGGATTGACCATATCTAGACCCACAGCTGATTGAGACATAAGGGTGGACACTCTTGGGGCTGAGAGGTTCGGTGAGGTTGGGTGAGCCAACGCAGACCCTTTCAAGTAATACTGCATGGTACCCATCCCATGGGTCCCAAATCTCCAGGTTCAAGGGCATCTTCCTACGTCGAAAACAGGCATGAGAAACCCAGAAGATGGTACACCGTGTGATCGGGAAAGGTTTCTAAAACACACCACATTTCTCATCTCCTTTGCTCGGGTTCGCCATTCCAGCCGATTTACTAGCCATCTCCCTCCTTGGAGAATCAGCACCTTTAACCTCCTGTTCCGTACAGGTTGCAATTTGTCCTGAGGATGAACGGGAAGAGGGGGAACCAATGAGAGACTAGCTCTAGGTGTTGGGACAGGCACAGGTCACTCTATTTTCCCATCAGGAAGAAGAATTAAGCACAAGCTCAGCCTGCCCCCCAGAACCAGAAGAGGGCCTGAAGCAATCCTGCGCTTTGGCGGCCAGCTCCCAAAAAAGCAAGTTGAAAAATGGAGCTCAGGGGCACTGCAATTCACAAACCTGCAGAGTTTTAAATGATACCTCTCGTCCACAAATATACTAAGGGAAGGCAACGAAGAGGCTTTGAAAGCAAGGCAGAATTGCAGGAAACAGATTTCAGGAGGTAGATTCGAATCGCCTTGAAAGCACATGAAAAGCGGCAAAACGTGGACAATGATGCCCTTGGCCAAAAAGGGCGTATGCGTTTTTTCCTGAATATATTCAGGAAAAAACGCATACGCCCTTTTTGGCCAACCAAGCAACCTGGAAAGGCCAATCAGCGCTCCAAAGAAGTCTCGCTTCCCAGCGGGCAAAAGGGCCATGCGGAAAAAAGTGTCCAAACCAGAAATGCAGGACCGGCCATGGAGAAATGGGAGCCTTGCTACGCTGATGGGTGGGATGTAAATTGCCAACAGCCTCTCTGGAGAAGTGTACGGTGTGTTCTGAAACATCTAAAAAACACAGCTTGGAGGGCATAGGGCACTTCCACTCATGGGCGTATAAATTGGGAAAACTAAAAATCAGCAAGACACAGGCACCCCAAAGTTTAGGGCTGCTCTGTTGACAAGAACCCCCACTTCATTACACCTTAAATATCCTAGGAAAGAGAAAAATGGATAAAGAAGTTGTGGTCCTCATGTACAATGGAATATCACTCAGCCATGAAATCCACGTCATAAGGCTAGTAGCAGCACGATGAGTGGATTTAGGTACGACGATTCTAAGTGAAATAAGTCACACAGAAAAAGACACTTATCATAAGATACCACTTAGAGAGGGAATGTAAAAACCGCTACACTTGAACTGAATTACAAAACAGAACAGAGTCACACGTTTAGGAAACACACTATGGCTGCTGAACGGGAAAGGTGAGGTGGGGTGATGCATAAAACAAGGGTTTCAAATTAGCTCAGGTACCGTTCCATAAACCCAATATGTAAGAGAAAAGACCTATTCCTTTTTCAGTGAACTGGACTCAACACCCCCTATTCACCGCACAAGAATATATCTGACTAGGAAGAATCTTCAAACCTATGTATTGATATCTCTCCGTAAGTGAGTCAAGGGTGTGTAAAGCGGCATAAACACAGCCGTGAAAAGCAGCTAAACCCCATTATAAAAATAAATTACTTTTCAAAACCCGTGAAACAAAGACAGTGAAAGAGAGAGAAATTCTTACAAAATTCGTTCAGGGGCTGTGATGCAACCTGGATTGACCATATCTAGACCCACAGCTGATTGAGACATAAGGGTGGACACTCTTGGGGCTGAGAGGTTCGGTGAGGTTGGGTGAGCCAACGCAGACCCTTTCAAGTAATACTGCATGGTACCCATCCCATGGGTCCCAAATCTCCAGGTTCAAGGGCATCTTCCTACGTCGAAAACAGGCATGAGAAACCCAGAAGATGGTACACCGTGTGATCGGGAAAGGTTTCTAAAACACACCACATTTCTCATCTCCTTTGCTCGGGTTCGCCATTCCAGCCGATTTACTAGCCATCTCCCTCCTTGGAGAATCAGCACCTTTAACCTCCTGTTCCGTACAGGTTGCAATTTGTCCTGAGGATGAACGGGAAGAGGGGGAACCAATGAGAGACTAGCTCTAGGTGTTGGGACAGGCACAGGTCACTCTATTTTCCCATCAGGAAGAAGAATTAAGCACAAGCTCAGCCTGCCCCCCAGAACCAGAAGAGGGCCTGAAGCAATCCTGCGCTTTTGCGGCCAGCTCCCAAAAAAGCGAGTTGAAAAATGGAGCTCAGGGGCACTGCAATTCACAAACCTGCAGAGTTTTAAATGATACCTCTCGTCCACAAATATACTAAGGGAAGGCAACGAAGAGGCTTTGAAAGCAAGGCAGAATTGCAGGAAACAGATTTCAGGAGGTAGATTCGAATCGCCTTGAAAGCACATGAAAAGCGGCAAAACGTGGACAATGATGCCCTTGGGCAAAAAGGGCGTATGCGTTTTTTCCTGAATATATTCAGGAAAAAACGCATACGCCCTTTTTGGCCAACCAAGCAACCTGGAAAGGCCAATCAGCGCTCCAAAGAAGTCTCGCTTCCCAGCGGGCAAAAGGGCCATGCGGAAAAAAGTGTCCAAACCAGAAATGCAGGACCGGCCATGGAGAAATGGGAGCCTTGCTACGCTGATGGGTGGGATGTAAATTGCCAACAGCCTCTCTGGAGAAGTGTACGGTGTGTTCTGAAACATCTAAAAAACACAGCTTGGAGGGCATAGGGCACTTCCACTCATGGGCGTATAAATTGGGAAAACTAAAAATCAGCAAGACACAGGCACCCCAAAGTTTAGGGCTGCTCTGTTGACAAGAACCCCCACTTCATTACACCTTAAATATCCTAGGAAAGAGAAAAATGGATAAAGAAGTTGTGGTCCTCATGTACAATGGAATATCACTCAGCCATGAAATCCACGTCATAAGGCTAGTAGCAGCACGATGAGTGGATTTAGGTACGACGATTCTAAGTGAAATAAGTCACACAGAAAAAGACACTTATCATAAGATACCACTTAGAGAGGGAATGTAAAAACCGCTACACTTGAACTGAATTACAAAACAGAACAGAGTCACACGTTTAGGAAACACACTATGGCTGCTGAACGGGAAAGGTGAGGTGGGGTGATGCATAAAACAAGGGTTTCAAATTAGCTCAGGTACCGTTCCATAAACCCAATATGTAAGAGACAAGACCTATTCCTTTTTCAGTGAACTGGACTCAACACCCCCTATTCACCGCACAAGAATATATCTGACTAGGAAGAATCTTCAAACCTATGTATTGATATCTCTCCGTAAGTGAGTCAAGGGTGTGTAAAGCGGCATAAACACAGCCGTGAAAAGCAGCTAAACCCCATTATAAAAATAAATTACTTTTCAAAACCCGTGAAACAAAGACAGTGAAAGAGAGAGAAATTCTTACAAAATTCGTTCAGGGGCTGTGATGCAACCTGGATTGACCATATCTAGACCCACAGCTGATTGAGACATAAGGGTGGACACTCTTGGGGCTGAGAGGTTCGGTGAGGTTGGGTGAGCCAACGCAGACCCTTTCAAGTAATACTGCATGGTACCCATCCCATGGGTCCCAAATCTCCAGGTTCAAGGGCATCTTCCTACGTCGAAAACAGGCATGAGAAACCCAGAAGATGGTACACCGTGTGATCGGGAAAGGTTTCTAAAACACACCACATTTCTCATCTCCTTTGCTCGGGTTCGCCATTCCAGCCGATTTGCTAGCCATCTCCCTCCTTGGAGAATCAGCACCTTTAACCTCCTGTTCCGTACAGGTTGCAATTTGTCCTGAGGATGAACGGGAAGAGGGGGAACCAATGAGAGACTAGCTCTAGGTGTTGGGACAGGCACAGGTCACTCTATTTTCCCATCAGGAAGAAGAATTAAGCACAAGCTCAGCCTGCCCCCCAGAACCAGAAGAGGGCCTGAAGCAATCCTGCGCTTTGGCGGCCAGCTCCCAAAAAAGCGAGTTGAAAAATGGAGCTCAGGGGCACTGCAATTCACAAACCTGCAGAGTTTTAAATGATACCTCTCGTCCACAAATATACTAAGGGAAGGCAACGAAGAGGCTTTGAAAGCAAGGCAGAATTGCAGGAAACAGATTTCAGGAGGTAGATTCGAATCGCCTTGAAAGCACATGAAAAGCGGCAAAACGTGGACAATGATGCCCTTGGCCAAAAAGGGCGTATGCGTTTTTTCCTGAATATATTCAGGAAAAAACGCATACGCCCTTTTTGGCCAACCAAGCAACCTGGAAAGGCCAATCAGCGCTCCAAAGAAGTCTCGCTTCCCAGCGGGCAAAAGGGCCATGCGGAAAAAAGTGTCCAAACCAGAAATGCAGGACCGGCCATGGAGAAATGGGAGCCTTGCTACGCTGATGGGTGGGATGTAAATTGCCAACAGCCTCTCTGGAGAAGTGTACGGTGTGTTCTGAAACATCTAAAAAACACAGCTTGGAGGGCATAGGGCACTTCCACTCATGGGCGTATAAATTGGGAAAACTAAAAATCAGCAAGACACAGGCACCCCAAAGTTTAGGGCTGCTCTGTTGACAAGAACCCCCACTTCATTACACCTTAAATATCCTAGGAAAGAGAAAAATGGATAAAGAAGTTGTGGTCCTCATGTACAATGGAATATCACTCAGCCATGAAATCCACGTCATAAGGCTAGTAGCAGCACGATGAGTGGATTTAGGTACGACGATTCTAAGTGAAATAAGTCACACAGAAAAAGACACTTATCATAAGATACCACTTAGAGAGGGAATGTAAAAACCGCTACACTTGAACTGAATTACAAAACAGAACAGAGTCACACGTTTAGGAAACACACTATGGCTGCTGAACGGGAAAGGTGAGGTGGGGTGATGCATAAAACAAGGGTTTCAAATTAGCTCAGGTACCGTTCCATAAACCCAATATGTAAGAGAAAAGACCTATTCCTTTTTCAGTGAACTGGACTCAACACCCCCTATTCACCGCACAAGAATATATCTGACTAGGAAGAATCTTCAAACCTATGTATTGATATCTCTCCGTAAGTGAGTCAAGGGTGTGTAAAGCGGCATAAACACAGCCGTGAAAAGCAGCTAAACCCCATTATAAAAATAAATTACTTTTCAAAACCCGTGAAACAAAGACAGTGAAAGAGAGAGAAATTCTTACAAAATTCGTTCAGGGGCTGTGATGCAACCTGGATTGACCATATCTAGACCCACAGCTGATTGAGACATAAGTGTGGACACTCTTGGGGCTGAGAGGTTCGGTGAGGTTGGGTGAGCCAACGCAGACCCTTTCAAGTAATACTGCATGGTACCCATCCCATGGGTCCCAAATCTCCAGGTTCAAGGGCATCTTCCTACGTCGAAAACAGGCATGAGAAACCCAGAAGATGGTACACCGTGTGATCGGGAAAGGTTTCTAAAACACACCACATTTCTCATCTCCTTTGCTCGGGTTCGCCATTCCAGCCGATTTACTAGCCATCTCCCTCCTTGGAGAATCAGCACCTTTAACCTCCTGTTCCGTACAGGTTGCAATTTGTCCTGAGGATGAACGGGAAGAGGGGGAACCAATGAGAGACTAGCTCTAGGTGTTGGGACAGGCACAGGTCACTCTATTTTCCCATCAGGAAGAAGAATTAAGCACAAGCTCAGCCTGCCCCCCAGAACCAGAAGAGGGCCTGAAGCAATCCTGCGCTTTTGCGGCCAGCTCCCAAAAAAGCGAGTTGAAAAATGGAGCTCAGGGGCACTGCAATTCACAAACCTGCAGAGTTTTAAATGATACCTCTCGTCCACAAATATACTAAGGGAAGGCAACGAAGAGGCTTTGAAAGCAAGGCAGAATTGCAGGAAACAGATTTCAGGAGGTAGATTCGAATCGCCTTGAAAGCACATGAAAAGCGGCAAAACGTGGACAATGATGCCCTTGGGCAAAAAGGGCGTATGCGTTTTTTCCTGAATATATTCAGGAAAAAACGCATACGCCCTTTTTGGCCAACCAAGCAACCTGGAAAGGCCAATCAGCGCTCCAAAGAAGTCTCGCTTCCCAGCGGGCAAAAGGGCCATGCGGAAAAAAGTGTCCAAACCAGAAATGCAGGACCGGCCATGGAGAAATGGGAGCCTTGCTACGCTGATGGGTGGGATGTAAATTGCCAACAGCCTCTCTGGAGAAGTGTACGGTGTGTTCTGAAACATCTAAAAAACACAGCTTGGAGGGCATAGGGCACTTCCACTCATGGGCGTATAAATTGGGAAAACTAAAAATCAGCAAGACACAGGCACCCCAAAGTTTAGGGCTGCTCTGTTGACAAGAACCCCCACTTCATTACACCTTAAATATCCTAGGAAAGAGAAAAATGGATAAAGAAGTTGTGGTCCTCATGTACAATGGAATATCACTCAGCCATGAAATCCACGTCATAAGGCTAGTAGCAGCACGATGAGTGGATTTAGGTACGACGATTCTAAGTGAAATAAGTCACACAGAAAAAGACACTTATCATAAGATACCACTTAGAGAGGGAATGTAAAAACCGCTACACTTGAACTGAATTACAAAACAGAACAGAGTCACACGTTTAGGAAACACACTATGGCTGCTGAACGGGAAAGGTGAGGTGGGGTGATGCATAAAACAAGGGTTTCAAATTAGCTCAGGTACCGTTCCATAAACCCAATATGTAAGAGACAAGACCTATTCCTTTTTCAGTGAACTGGACTCAACACCCCCTATTCACCGCACAAGAATATATCTGACTAGGAAGAATCTTCAAACCTATGTATTGATATCTCTCCGTAAGTGAGTCAAGGGTGTGTAAAGCGGCATAAACACAGCCGTGAAAAGCAGCTAAACCCCATTATAAAAATAAATTACTTTTCAAAACCCGTGAAACAAAGACAGTGAAAGAGAGAGAAATTCTTACAAAATTCGTTCAGGGGCTGTGATGCAACCTGGATTGACCATATCTAGACCCACAGCTGATTGAGACATAAGGGTGGACACTCTTGGGGCTGAGAGGTTCGGTGAGGTTGGGTGAGCCAACGCAGACCCTTTCAAGTAATACTGCATGGTACCCATCCCATGGGTCCCAAATCTCCAGGTTCAAGGGCATCTTCCTACGTCGAAAACAGGCATGAGAAACCCAGAAGATGGTACACCGTGTGATCGGGAAAGGTTTCTAAAACACACCACATTTCTCATCTCCTTTGCTCGGGTTCGCCATTCCAGCCGATTTGCTAGCCATCTCCCTCCTTGGAGAATCAGCACCTTTAACCTCCTGTTCCGTACAGGTTGCAATTTGTCCTGAGGATGAACGGGAAGAGGGGGAACCAATGAGAGACTAGCTCTAGGTGTTGGGACAGGCACAGGTCACTCTATTTTCCCATCAGGAAGAAGAATTAAGCACAAGCTCAGCCTGCCCCCCAGAACCAGAAGAGGGCCTGAAGCAATCCTGCGCTTTTGCGGCCAGCTCCCAAAAAAGCGAGTTGAAAAATGGAGCTCAGGGGCACTGCAATTCACAAACCTGCAGAGTTTTAAATGATACCTCTCGTCCACAAATATACTAAGGGAAGGCAACGAAGAGGCTTTGAAAGCAAGGCAGAATTGCAGGAAACAGATTTCAGGAGGTAGATTCGAATCGCCTTGAAAGCACATGAAAAGCGGCAAAACGTGGACAATGATGCCCTTGGCCAAAAAGGGCGTATGCGTTTTTTCCTGAATATATTCAGGAAAAAACGCATACGCCCTTTTTGGCCAACCAAGCAACCTGGAAAGGCCAATCAGCGCTCCAAAGAAGTCTCGCTTCCCAGCGGGCAAAAGGGCCATGCGGAAAAAAGTGTCCAAACCAGAAGTGCAGGACCGGCCATGGAGAAATGGGAGCCTTGCTACGCTGATGGGTGGGATGTAAATTGCCAACAGCCACTCTGGAGAAGTGTACGGTGTGTTCTGAAACATCTAAAAAACACAGCTTGGAGAGCATAGGGCACTTCCACTCATGGGCGTATAAATTGGGAAAACTAAAAATCAGCAAGACACAGGCACCCCAAAGTTTAGGGCTGCTCTGTTGACAAGAACCCCCACTTCATTACACCTTAAATATCCTAGGAAAGCGAAAAATGGATAAAGAAGTTGTGGTCCTCATGTACAATGGAATATCACTCAGCCATGAAATCAACGTCATAAGGCTAGTAGCAGCACGATGAGTGGATTTAGGTACGACGATTCTAAGTGAAATAAGTCACACAGAAAAAGACACTTATCATAAGATATCACTTAGAGAGGGAATGTAAAAACCGCTACACTTGAACTGAATTACAAAACAGAACAGAGTCACACGTTTAGAAAACACACTATGGCTGCTGAACGGGCAAGGTGAGGTGGGGTGATGCATAAAACAAGGGTTTCAAATTAGCTCAGATACCGTTCTATAAACCCAATATGTAATAGACAAGACCTACTCCTTGCTCAGTGAACTGGACTCAACACCCCCTATTCACCGCACAAGAATATATCTGACTAGTAAGAATCATCAAACCTATGTATTGATATCTCTCCGTAAGTGAGTCAATGGTGTGTAAAGCGGCATAAACACAACCGTGAAAAGCAGCTAAACCCCATTATAAAAATAAATTACTTTTCAAAACCCGTTAAACAAAGACAGTGAAAGAGAGAGAAATTCTTACAAAATTCGTTCAGGGGCTGTGATGCAACCTGGATTGACTATATCTAGACCCACAGCTGATTGAGACATAAGGGTGGACACTCTTGGGGCTGAGAGGTTCGGTGAGGTTGGGTGAGCCAACGCAGACCCTTTCAAGTAATACTGCATGGTACCCATCCCATGGGTCCCAAATCTCCAGGTTCAAGGGCATCTTCCTACGTCGAAAACAGGCATGAGAAACCCAGAAGATGGTACACCGTGTGATCGGGAAAGGTTTCTAAAACGCACCTCATTTCTCATCTCCTTTGCTCGGGTTCGCCATTCCAGCCGATTTACTAGCCATCTCCCTCCTTGGAGAATCAGCACCTTTAACCTCCTGTTCCGTACAGGTTGCAATTTGTCCTGAGGATGAACGGGAAGAGGGGGAACCAATGAGAGACTAGCTCTAGGTGTTGGGACAGGCACAGGTCACTCTATTTTCCCATCAGGAAGAAGAATTAAGCACAAGCTCAGCCTGCCCCCCAGAACCAGAAGAGGGCCTGAAGCAATCCTGCGCTTTTGCGGCCAGCTCCCAAAAAAGCGAGTTGAAAAATGGAGCTCAGGGGCACTGCAATTCACAAACCTGCAGAGTTTTAAATGATACCTCTCGTCCACAAATATACTAAGGGAAGGCAACGAAGAGGCTTTGAAAGCAAGGCAGAATTGCAGGAAACAGATTTCAGGAGGTAGATTCGAATCGCCTTGAAAGCACATGAAAAGCGGCAAAACGTGGACAATGATGCCCTTGGCCAAAAAGGGCGTATGCGTTTTTTCCTGAATATATTCAGGAAAAAACGCATACGCCCTTTTTGGCCAACCAAGCAACCTGGAAAGGCCAATCAGTGCTCCAAAGAAGTCTCGCTTCCCAGCGGGCAAAAGGGCCATGCGGAAAAAAGTGTCCAAACCAGAAATGCAGGACCGGCCATGGAGAAATGGGAGCCTTGCTACGCTGATGGGTGGGATGTAAATTGCCAACAGCCACTCTGGAGAAGTGTACGGTGTGTTCTGAAACATCTAAAAAACACAGCTTGGAGAGCATAGGGCACTTCCACTCATGGGCGTATAAATTGGGAAAACTAAAAATCAGCAAGACACAGGCACCCCAAAGTTTAGGGCTGCTCTGTTGACAAGAACCCCCACTTCATTACACCTTAAATATCCTAGGAAAGCGAAAAATGGATAAAGAAGTTGTGGTCCTCATGTACAATGGAATATCACTCAGCCATGAAATCAACGTCATAAGGCTAGTAGCAGCACGATGAGTGGATTTAGGTACGACGATTCTAAGTGAAATAAGTCACACAGAAAAAGACACTTATCATAAGATATCACTTAGAGAGGGAATGTAAAAACCGCTACACTTGAACTGAATTACAAAACAGAACAGAGTCACACGTTTAGGAAACACACTATGGCTGCTGAACGGGAAAGGTGAGGTGGGGTGATGCATAAAACAAGGGTTTCAAATTAGCTCCGATACCGTTCCATAAACCCAATATGTAAGAGACAAGACCTATTCCTTTTTCAGTGAACTGGACTCAACACCCCCTATTCACCGCAAAAGAATATATCTGACTAGTAAGAATCTTCAAACCTATGTATTGATATCTCTCCGTAAGTGAGTCAAGGGGGTGTAAAGCGGCATAAACACAGCCGTGAAAAGCAGCTAAACCCCAATATAAAAATAAATTACTTTTCAAAACCCGTGAAACAAAGACAGTGAAAGAGAGAGAAATTCTTACAAAATTCGTTCAGGGGCTGTGATGCAACCTGGATTGACCATATCTAGACCCACAGCTGATTGAGACATAAGGGTGGACACTCTTGGGGCTGAGAGGTTCGGTGAGGTTGGGTGAGCCAACGCAGACCCTTTCAAGTAATACTGCATGGTACCCATCCCATGGGTCCCAAATCTCCAGGTTCAAGGGCATCTTCCTACGTCGAAAACAGGCATGAGAAACCCAGAAGATGGTACACCGTGTGATCGGGAAAGGTTTCTAAAACGCACCTCATTTCTCATCTCCTTTGCTCGGGTTCGCCATTCCAGCCGATTTACTAGCCATCTCCCTCCTTGGAGAATCAGCACCTTTAACCTCCTGTTCCGTACAGGTTGCAATTTGTCCTGAGGATGAACGGGAAGAGGGGGAACCAATGAGAGACTAGCTCTAGGTGTTGGGACAGGCACAGGTCACTCTATTTTCCCATCAGGAAGAAGAATTAAGCACAAGCTCAGCCTGCCCCCCAGAACCAGAAGAGGGCCTGAAGCAATCCTGCGCTTTTGCGGCCAGCTCCCAAAAAAGCGAGTTGAAAAATGGAGCTCAGGGGCACTGCAATTCACAAACCTGCAGAGTTTTAAATGATACCTCTCGTCCACAAATATACTAAGGGAAGGCAACGAAGAGGCTTTGAAAGCAAGGCAGAATTGCAGGAAACAGATTTCAGGAGGTAGATTCGAATCGCCTTGAAAGCACATGAAAAGCGGCAAAACGTGGACAATGATGCCCTTGGCCAAAAAGGGCGTATGCGTTTTTTCCTGAATATATTCAGGAAAAAACGCATACGCCCTTTTTGGCCAACCAAGCAACCTGGAAAGGCCAATCAGTGCTCCAAAGAAGTCTCGCTTCCCAGCGGGCAAAAGGGCCATGCGGAAAAAAGTGTCCAAACCAGAAATGCAGGACCGGCCATGGAGAAATGGGAGCCTTGCTACGCTGATGGGTGGGATGTAAATTGCCAACAGCCACTCTGGAGAAGTGTACGGTGTGTTCTGAAACATCTAAAAAACACAGCTTGGAGAGCATAGGGCACTTCCACTCATGGGCGTATAAATTGGGAAAACTAAAAATCAGCAAGACACAGGCACCCCAAAGTTTAGGGCTGCTCTGTTGACAAGAACCCCCACTTCATTACACCTTAAATATCCTAGGAAAGCGAAAAATGGATAAAGAAGTTGTGGTCCTCATGTACAATGGAATATCACTCAGCCATGAAATCAACGTCATAAGGCTAGTAGCAGCACGATGAGTGGATTTAGGTACGACGATTCTAAGTGAAATAAGTCACACAGAAAAAGACACTTATCATAAGATATCACTTAGAGAGGGAATGTAAAAACCGCTACACTTGAACTGAATTACAAAACAGAACAGAGTCACACGTTTAGGAAACACACTATGGCTGCTGAACGGGAAAGGTGAGGTGGGGTGATGCATAAAACAAGGGTTTCAAATTAGCTCCGATACCGTTCCATAAACCCAATATGTAAGAGACAAGACCTATTCCTTTTTCAGTGAACTGGACTCAACACCCCCTATTCACCGCAAAAGAATATATCTGACTAGTAAGAATCTTCAAACCTATGTATTGATATCTCTCCGTAAGTGAGTCAAGGGGGTGTAAAGCGGCATAAACACAACCGTGAAAAGCAGCTAAACCCCATTATAAAAATAAATTACTTTTCAAAACCCGTTAAACAAAGACAGTGAAAGAGAGAGAAATTCTTACAAAATTCGTTCAGGGGCTGTGATGCAACCTGGATTGACCATATCTAGACCCACAGCTGATTGAGACATAAGGGTGGACACTCTTGGGGCTGAGAGGTTCGGTGAGGTTGGGTGAGCCAACGCAGACCCTTTCAAGTAATACTGCATGGTACCCATCCCATGGGTCCCAAATCTCCAGGTTCAAGGGCATCTTCCTACGTCGAAAACAGGCATGAGAAACCCAGAAGATGGTACACCGTGTGATCGGGAAAGGTTTCTAAAACGCACCTCATTTCTCATCTCCTTTGCTCGGGTTCGCCATTCCAGCCGATTTACTAGCCATCTCCCTCCTTGGAGAATCAGCACCTTTAACCTCCTGTTCCGTACAGGTTGCAATTTGTCCTGAGGATGAACGGGAAGAGGGGGAACCAATGAGAGACTAGCTCTAGGTGTTGGGACAGGCACAGGTCACTCTATTTTCCCATCAGGAAGAAGAATTAAGCACAAGCTCAGCCTGCCCCCCAGAACCAGAAGAGGGCCTGAAGCAATCCTGCGCTTTTGCGGCCAGCTCCCAAAAAAGCGAGTTGAAAAATGGAGCTCAGGGGCACTGCAATTCACAAACCTGCAGAGTTTTAAATGATACCTCTCGTCCACAAATATATTAAGGGAAGGCAACGAAGAGGCTTTGAAAGCAAGGCAGAATTGCAGGAAACAGATTTCAGGAGGTAGATTCGAATCGCCTTGAAAGCACATGAAAAGCGGCAAAACGTGGACAATGATGCCCTTGGCCAAAAAGGGCGTATGCGTTTTTTCCTGAATATATTCAGGAAAAAACGCATACGCCCTTTTTGGCCAACCAAGCAACCTGGAAAGGCCAATCAGCGCTCCAAAGAAGTCTCGCTTCCCAGCGGGCAAAAGGGCCATGCGGAAAAAAGTGTCCAAACCAGAAATGCAGGACCGGCCATGGAGAAATGGGAGCCTTGCTACGCTGATGGGTGGGATGTAAATTGCCAACAGCCACTCTGGAGAAGTGTACGGTGTGTTCTGAAACATCTAAAAAACACAGCTTGGAGAGCATAGGGCACTTCCACTCATGGGCGTATAAATTGGGAAAACTAAAAATCAGCAAGACACAGGCACCCCAAAGTTTAGGGCTGCTCTGTTGACAAGAACCCCCACTTCATTACACCTTAAATATCCTAGGAAAGCGAAAAATGGATAAAGAAGTTGTGGTCCTCATGTACAATGGAATATCACTCAGCCATGAAATCAACGTCATAAGGCTAGTAGCAGCACGATGAGTGGATTTAGGTATGACGATTCTAAGTGAAATAAGTCACACAGAAAAAGACACTTATCATAAGATATCACTTAGAGAGGGAATGTAAAAACCGCTACACTTGAACTGAATTACAAAACAGAACAGAGTCACACGTTTAGGAAACACACTATGGCTGCTGAACGGGAAAGGTGAGGTGGGGTGATGCATAAAACAAGGGTTTCAAATTAGCTCCGATACCGTTCCATAAACCCAATATGTAAGAGACAAGACCTATTCCTTTTTCAGTGAACTGGACTCAACACCCCCTATTCACCGCAAAAGAATATATCTGACTAGTAAGAATCTTGAAACCTATGTATTGATATCTCTCCGTAAGTGAGTCAAGGGGGTGTAAAGCGGCATAAACACAGCCGTGAAAAGCAGCTAAACCCCAATATAAAAATAAATTACTTTTCAAAACCCGTGAAACAAAGACAGTGAAAGAGAGAGAAATTCTTACAAAATTCGTTCAGGGGCTGTGATGCAACCTGGATTGACCATATCTAGACCCACAGCTGATTGAGACATAAGGGTGGACACTCTTGGGGCTGAGAGGTTCGGTGAGGTTGGGTGAGCCAACGCAGACCCTTTCAAGTAATACTGCATGGTACCCATCCCATGGGTCCCAAATCTCCAGGTTCAAGGGCATCTTCCTACGTCGAAAACAGGCATGAGAAACCCAGAAGATGGTACACCGTGTGATCGGGAAAGGTTTCTAAAACGCACCTCATTTCTCATCTCCTTTGCTCGGGTTCGCCATTCCAGCCGATTTACTAGCCATCTCCCTCCTTGGAGAATCAGCACCTTTAACCTCCTGTTCCGTACAGGTTGCAATTTGTCCTGAGGATGAACGGGAAGAGGGGGAACCAATGAGAGACTAGCTCTAGGTGTTGGGACAGGCACAGGTCACTCTATTTTCCCATCAGGAAGAAGAATTAAGCACAAGCTCAGCCTGCCCCCCAGAACCAGAAGAGGGCCTGAAGCAATCCTGCGCTTTTGCGGCCAGCTCCCAAAAAAGCGAGTTGAAAAATGGAGCTCAGGGGCACTGCAATTCACAAACCTGCAGAGTTTTAAATGATACCTCTCGTCCACAAATATATTAAGGGAAGGCAACGAAGAGGCTTTGAAAGCAAGGCAGAATTGCAGGAAACAGATTTCAGGAGGTAGATTCGAATCGCCTTGAAAGCACATGAAAAGCGGCAAAACGTGGACAATGATGCCCTTGGCCAAAAAGGGCGTATGCGTTTTTTCCTGAATATATTCAGGAAAAAACGCATACGCCCTTTTTGGCCAACCAAGCAACCTGGAAAGGCCAATCAGCGCTCCAAAGAAGTCTCGCTTCCCAGCGGGCAAAAGGGCCATGCGGAAAAAAGTGTCCAAACCAGAAATGCAGGACCGGCCATGGAGAAATGGGAGCCTTGCTACGCTGATGGGTGGGATGTAAATTGCCAACAGCCACTCTGGAGAAGTGTACGGTGTGTTCTGAAACGTCTAAAAAACACAGCTTGGAGAGCATAGGGCACTTCCACTCATGGGCGTATAAATTGGGAAAACTAAAAATCAGCAAGACACAGGCACCCCAAAGTTTAGGGCTGCTCTGTTGACAAGAACCCCCACTTCATTACACCTTAAATATCCTAGGAAAGCGAAAAATGGATAAAGAAGTTGTGGTCCTCATGTACAATGGAATATCACTCAGCCATGAAATCAACGTCATAAGGCTAGTAGCAGCACGATGAGTGGATTTAGGTACGACGATTCTAAGTGAAATAAGTCACACAGAAAAAGACACTTATCATAAGATATCACTTAGAGAGGGAATGTAAAAACCGCTACACTTGAACTGAATTACAAAACAGAACAGAGTCACACGTTTAGAAAACACACTATAGCTGCTGAACGGGCAAGGTGAGGTGGGGTGATGCATAAAACAAGGGTTTCAAATTAGCTCAGATACCGTTCTATAAACCCAATATGTAATAGACAAGACCTACTCCTTGCTCAGTGAACTGGACTCAACACCCCCTATTCACCGCACAAGAATATATCTGCCTAGTAAGAATCATCAAACCTATGTATTGATATCTCTCCGTAAGTGAGTCAAGGGTGTGTAAAGCGGCATAAACACAACCGTGAAAAGCAGTTAAACCCCATTATAAAAATAAATTACTTTTCAAAACCCGTGAAACAAAGACAGTGAAAGAGAGAGAAATTCTTACAAAATTCGTTCAGGGGCTGTGATGCAACCTGGATTGACCATATCTAGACCCACAGCTGATTGAGACATAAGGGTGGACACTCTTGGGGCTGAGAGGTTCGGTGAGGTTGGGTGAGCCAACGCAGACCCTTTCAAGTAATACTGCATGGTACCCATCCCATGGGTCCCAAATCTCCAGGTTCAAGGGCATCTTCCTATGTCGAAAACAGGCATGAGAAACCCAGAAGATGGTACACCGTGTGATCGGGAAAGGTTTCTAAAACGCACCTCATTTCTCATCTCCTTTGCTCGGGTTCGCCATTCCAGCCGATTTACTAGCCATCTCCCTCCTTGGAGAATCAGCACCTTTAACCTCCTGTTCCGTACAGGTTGCAATTTGTCCTGAGGATGAACGGGAAGAGGGGGAACCAATGAGAGACTAGCTCTAGGTGTTGGGACAGGCACAGGTCACTCTATTTTCCCATCAGGAAGAAGAATTAAGCACAAGCTCAGCCTGCCCCCCAGAACCAGAAGAGGGCCTGAAGCAATCCTGCGCTTTTGCGGCCAGCTCCCAAAAAAGCGAGTTGAAAAATGGAGCTCAGGGGCACTGCAATTCACAAACCTGCAGAGTTTTAAATGATACCTCTCGTCCACAAATATATTAAGGGAAGGCAACGAAGAGGCTTTGAAAGCAAGGCAGAATTGCAGGAAACAGATTTCAGGAGGTAGATTCGAATCGCCTTGAAAGCACATGAAAAGCGGCAAAACGTGGACAATGATGCCCTTGGCCAAAAAGGGCGTATGCGTTTTTTCCTGAATATATTCAGGAAAAAACGCATACGCCCTTTTTGGCCAACCAAGCAACCTGGAAAGGCCAATCAGCGCTCCAAAGAAGTCTCGCTTCCCAGCGGGCAAAAGGGCCATGCGGAAAAAAGTGTCCAAACCAGAAATGCAGGACCGGCCATGGAGAAATGGGAGCCTTGCTACGCTGATGGGTGGGATGTAAATTGCCAACAGCCACTCTGGAGAAGTGTACGGTGTGTTCTGAAACATCTAAAAAACACAGCTTGGAGAGCATAGGGCACTTCCACTCATGGGCGTATAAATTGGGAAAACTAAAAATCAGCAAGACACAGGCACCCCAAAGTTTAGGGCTGCTCTGTTGACAAGAACCCCCACTTCATTACACCTTAAATATCCTAGGAAAGCGAAAAATGGATAAAGAAGTTGTGGTCCTCATGTACAATGGAATATCACTCAGCCATGAAATCAACGTCATAAGGCTAGTAGCAGCACGATGAGTGGATTTAGGTACGACGATTCTAAGTGAAATAAGTCACACAGAAAAAGACACTTATCATAAGATATCACTTAGAGAGGGAATGTAAAAACCGCTACACTTGAACTGAATTACAAAACAGAACAGAGTCACACGTTTAGAAAACACACTATAGCTGCTGAACGGGCAAGGTGAGGTGGGGTGATGCATAAAACAAGGGTTTCAAATTAGCTCAGATACCGTTCTATAAACCCAATATGTAATAGACAAGACCTACTCCTTGCTCAGTGAACTGGACTCAACACCCCCTATTCACCGCACAAGAATATATCTGACTAGTAAGAATCATCAAACCTATGTATTGATATCTCTCCGTAAGTGAGTCAAGGGTGTGTAAAGCGGCATAAACAAAACCGTGAAAAGCAGTTAAACCCCATTATAAAAATAAATTACTTTTCAAAACCCGTGAAACAAAGACAGTGAAAGAGAGAGAAATTCTTACAAAATTCGTTCAGGGGCTGTGATGCAACCTGGATTGACCATATCTAGACCCACAGCTGATTGAGACATAAGGGTGGACACTCTTGGGGCTGAGAGGTTCGGTGAGGTTGGGTGAGCCAACGCAGACCCTTTCAAGTAATACTGCATGGTACCCATCCCATGGGTCCCAAATCTCCAGGTTCAAGGGCATCTTCCTACGTCGAAAACAGGCATGAGAAACCCAGAAGATGGTACACCGTGTGATCGGGAAAGGTTTCTAAAACGCACCTCATTTCTCATCTCCTTTGCTCGGGTTCGCCATTCCAGCCGATTTACTAGCCATCTCCCTCCTTGGAGAATCAGCACCTTTAACCTCCTGTTCCGTACAGGTTGCAATTTGTCCTGAGGATGAACGGGAAGAGGGGGAACCAATGAGAGACTAGCTCTAGGTGTTGGGACAGGCACAGGTCACTCTATTTTCCCATCAGGAAGAAGAATTAAGCACAAGCTCAGCCTGCCCCCCAGAACCAGAAGAGGGCCTGAAGCAATCCTGCGCTTTTGCGGCCAGCTCCCAAAAAAGCGAGTTGAAAAATGGAGCTCAGGGGCACTGCAATTCACAAACCTGCAGAGTTTTAAATGATACCTCTCGTCCACAAATATATTAAGGGAAGGCAACGAAGAGGCTTTGAAAGCAAGGCAGAATTGCAGGAAACAGATTTCAGGAGGTAGATTCGAATCGCCTTGAAAGCACATGAAAAGCGGCAAAACGTGGACAATGATGCCCTTGGCCAAAAAGGGCGTATGCGTTTTTTCCTGAATATATTCAGGAAAAAACGCATACGCCCTTTTTGGCCAACCAAGCAACCTGGAAAGGCCAATCAGCGCTCCAAAGAAGTCTCGCTTCCCAGCGGGCAAAAGGGCCATGCGGAAAAAAGTGTCCAAACCAGAAATGCAGGACCGGCCATGGAGAAATGGGAGCCTTGCTACGCTGATGGGTGGGATGTAAATTGCCAACAGCCACTCTGGAGAAGTGTACGGTGTGTTCTGAAACATCTAAAAAACACAGCTTGGAGAGCATAGGGCACTTCCACTCATGGGCGTATAAATTGGGAAAACTAAAAATCAGCAAGACACAGGCACCCCAAAGTTTAGGGCTGCTCTGTTGACAAGAACCCCCACTTCATTACACCTTAAATATCCTAGGAAAGCGAAAAATGGATAAAGAAGTTGTGGTCCTCATGTACAATGGAATATCACTCAGCCATGAAATCCACGTCATAAGGCTAGTAGCAGCACGATGAGTGGATTTAGGTACGACGATTCTAAGTGAAATAAGTCACACAGAAAAAGACACTTATCATAAGATATCACTTAGAGAGGGAATGTAAAAACCGCTACACTTGAACTGAATTACAAAACAGAACAGAGTCACACGTTTAGGAAACACACTATGGCTGCTGAACGGGAAAGGTGAGGTGGGGTGATGCATAAAACAAGGGTTTCAAATTAGCTCCGATACCGTTCCATAAACCCAATATGTAAGAGACAAGACCTATTCCTTTTTCAGTGAACTGGACTCAACACCCCCTATTCACCGCAAAAGAATATATCTGACTAGTAAGAATCTTCAAACCTATGTATTGATATCTCTCCGTAAGTGAGTCAAGGGGGTGTAAAGCGGCATAAACACAGCCGTGAAAAGCAGCTAAACCCCAATATAAAAATAAATTACTTTTCAAAACCCGTGAAACAAAGACAGTGAAAGAGAGAGAAATTCTTACAAAATTCGTTCAGGGGCTGTGATGCAACCTGGATTGACCATATCTAGACCCACAGCTGATTGAGACATAAGGGTGGACACTCTTGGGGCTGAGAGGTTCGGTGAGGTTGGGTGAGCCAACGCAGACCCTTTCAAGTAATACTGCATGGTACCCATCCCATGGGTCCCAAATCTCCAGGTTCAAGGGCATCTTCCTACGTCGAAAACAGGCATGAGAAACCCAGAAGATGGTACACCGTGTGATCGGGAAAGGTTTCTAAAACGCACCTCATTTCTCATCTCCTTTGCTCGGGTTCGCCATTCCAGCCGATTTACTAGCCATCTCCCTCCTTGGAGAATCAGCACCTTTAACCTCCTGTTCCGTACAGGTTGCAATTTGTCCTGAGGATGAACGGGAAGAGGGGGAACCAATGAGAGACTAGCTCTAGGTGTTGGGACAGGCACAGGTCACTCTATTTTCCCATCAGGAAGAAGAATTAAGCACAAGCTCAGCCTGCCCCCCAGAACCAGAAGAGGGCCTGAAGCAATCCTGCGCTTTTGCGGCCAGCTCCCAAAAAAGCGAGTTGAAAAATGGAGCTCAGGGGCACTGCAATTCACAAACCTGCAGAGTTTTAAATGATACCTCTCGTCCACAAATATATTAAGGGAAGGCAACGAAGAGGCTTTGAAAGCAAGGCAGAATTGCAGGAAACAGATTTCAGGAGGTAGATTCGAATCGCCTTGAAAGCACATGAAAAGCGGCAAAACGTGGACAATGATGCCCTTGGCCAAAAAGGGCGTATGCGTTTTTTCCTGAATATATTCAGGAAAAAACGCATACGCCCTTTTTGGCCAACCAAGCAACCTGGAAAGGCCAATCAGCGCTCCAAAGAAGTCTCGCTTCCCAGCGGGCAAAAGGGCCATGCGGAAAAAAGTGTCCAAACCAGAAATGCAGGACCGGCCATGGAGAAATGGGAGCCTTGCTACGCTGATGGGTGGGATGTAAATTGCCAACAGCCACTCTGGAGAAGTGTACGGTGTGTTCTGAAACATCTAAAAAACACAGCTTGGAGAGCATAGGGCACTTCCACTCATGGGCGTATAAATTGGGAAAACTAAAAATCAGCAAGACACAGGCACCCCAAAGTTTAGGGCTGCTCTGTTGACAAGAACCCCCACTTCATTACACCTTAAATATCCTAGGAAAGCGAAAAATGGATAAAGAAGTTGTGGTCCTCATGTACAATGGAATATCACTCAGCCATGAAATCAACGTCATAAGGCTAGTAGCAGCACGATGAGTGGATTTAGGTACGACGATTCTAAGTGAAATAAGTCACACAGAAAAAGACACTTATCATAAGATATCACTTAGAGAGGGAATGTAAAAACCGCTACACTTGAACTGAATTACAAAACAGAACAGAGTCACACGTTTAGAAAACACACTATAGCTGCTGAACGGGCAAGGTGAGGTGGGGTGATGCATAAAACAAGGGTTTCAAATTAGCTCAGATACCGTTCTATAAACCCAATATGTAATAGACAAGACCTACTCCTTGCTCAGTGAACTGGACTCAACACCCCCTATTCACCGCACAAGAATATATCTGACTAGTAAGAATCATCAAACCTATGTATTGATATCTCTCCGTAAGTGAGTCAAGGGGGTGTAAAGCGGCATAAACACAACCGTGAAAAGCAGTTAAACCCCATTATAAAAATAAATTACTTTTCAAAACCCGTGAAACAAAGACAGTGAAAGAGAGAGAAATTCTTACAAAATTCGTTCAGGGGCTGTGATGCAACCTGGATTGACCATATCTAGACCCACAGCTGATTGAGACATAAGGGTGGACACTCTTGGGGCTGAGAGGTTCGGTGAGGTTGGGTGAGCCAACGCAGACCCTTTCAAGTAATACTGCATGGTACCCATCCCATGGGTCCCAAATCTCCAGGTTCAAGGGCATCTTCCTACGTCGAAAACAGGCATGAGAAACCCAGAAGATGGTACACCGTGTGATCGGGAAAGGTTTCTAAAACGCACCTCATTTCTCATCTCCTTTGCTCGGGTTCGCCATTCCAGCCGATTTACTAGCCATCTCCCTCCTTGGAGAATCAGCACCTTTAACCTCCTGTTCCGTACAGGTTGCAATTTGTCCTGAGGATGAACGGGAAGAGGGGGAACCAATGAGAGACTAGCTCTAGGTGTTGGGACAGGCACAGGTCACTCTATTTTCCCATCAGGAAGAAGAATTAAGCACAAGCTCAGCCTGCCCCCCAGAACCAGAAGAGGGCCTGAAGCAATCCTGCGCTTTTGCGGCCAGCTCCCAAAAAAGCGAGTTGAAAAATGGAGCTCAGGGGCACTGCAATTCACAAACCTGCAGAGTTTTAAATGATACCTCTCGTCCACAAATATATTAAGGGAAGGCAACGAAGAGGCTTTGAAAGCAAGGCAGAATTGCAGGAAACAGATTTCAGGAGGTAGATTCGAATCGCCTTGAAAGCACATGAAAAGCGGCAAAACGTGGACAATGATGCCCTTGGCCAAAAAGGGCGTATGCGTTTTTTCCTGAATATATTCAGGAAAAAACGCATACGCCCTTTTTGGCCAACCAAGCAACCTGGAAAGGCCAATCAGCGCTCCAAAGAAGTCTCGCTTCCCAGCGGGCAAAAGGGCCATGCGGAAAAAAGTGTCCAAACCAGAAATGCAGGACCGGCCATGGAGAAATGGGAGCCTTGCTACGCTGATGGGTGGGATGTAAATTGCCAACAGCCACTCTGGAGAAGTGTACGGTGTGTTCTGAAACATCTAAAAAACACAGCTTGGAGAGCATAGGGCACTTCCACTCATGGGCGTATAAATTGGGAAAACTAAAAATCAGCAAGACACAGGCACCCCAAAGTTTAGGGCTGCTCTGTTGACAAGAACCCCCACTTCATTACACCTGAAATATCCTAGGAAAGAGAAAAATGGATAAAGAAGTTGTGGTCCTCATGTACAATGGAATATCACTCAGCCATGAAATCAACGTCATAAGGCTAGTAGCAGCACGATGAGTGGATTTAGGTACGAGGATTCTAAGTGAAATAAGTCACACAGAAAAAGACACTTATCATAAGATATCACTTCGAGAGGGAATGTAAAAACCGCTACACTTGAACTGAATTACAAAACAGAACAGAGTCACACGTTTAGGAAACACACTATGGCTGCTGAACGGGAAAGGTGAGGTGGGGTGATGCATAAAACAAGGGTTTCAAATTAGCTCCGATACCGTTCCATAAACCCAATATGTAAGAGACAAGACCTATTCCTTTTTCAGTGAACTGGACTCAACACCCCCTAGTCACCGCACAAGAATATATCTGACTAGTAAGAATCTTCAAACCTATGTATTGATATCTCTCCGTAAGTGAGTCAAGGGGGTGTAAAGCGGCATAAACACAGCCGTGAAAAGCAGCGAAACCCCAATATAAAAATAAATTACTTTTCAAAACCCGTGAAACAAAGACAGTGAAAGAGAGAGAAATTCTTACAAAATTCGTTCAGGGGCTGTGATGCAACCTGGATTGACCATATCTAGACCCACAGCTGATTGAGACATAAGGGTAGACACTCTTGGGGCTGAGAGGTTCGGTGAGGTTGGGTGAGCCAACGCAGACCCTTTCAAGTAATACTGCATGGTACCCATCCCATGGGTCCCAAATCTCCAGGTTCAAGGGCATCTTCCTACGTCGAAAACAGGCATGAGAAACCCAGAAGATGGTACACCGTGTGATCGGGAAAGGTTTCTAAAACGCACCTCATTTCTCATCTCCTTTGCTCGGGTTCGCCATTCCAGCCGATTTACTAGCCATCTCCCTCCTTGGAGAATCAGCACCTTTAACCTCCTGTTCCGTACAGGTTGCAATTTGTCCTGAGGATGAACGGGAAGAGGGGAACCAATGAGAGACTAGCTCTAGGTGTTGGGACAGGCACAGGTCACTCTATTTTCCCATCAGGAAGAAGAATTAAGCACAAGCTCAGCCTGCCCCCCAGAACCAGAAGAGGGCCTGAAGCAATCCTGCGCTTTTGCGGCCAGCTCCCAAAAAAGCGAGTTGAAAAATGGAGCTCAGGGGCACTGCAATTCACAAACCTGCAGAGTTTTAAATGATACCTCTCGTCCACAAATATACTAAGGGAAGGCAACGAAGAGGCTTTGAAAGCAAGGCAGAATTGCAGGAAACAGATTTCAGGAGGTAGATTCGAATCGCCTTGAAAGCACATGAAAAGCGGCAAAACGTGGACAATGATGCCCTTGGCCAAAAAGGGCGTATGCGTTTTTTCCTGAATATATTCAGGAAAAAACGCATACGCCCTTTTTGGCCAACCAAGCAACCTGGAAAGG
Organism: Balaenoptera acutorostrata; assembly: GCF_949987535.1. Lineage (NCBI taxonomy): Eukaryota > Metazoa > Chordata > Mammalia > Artiodactyla > Balaenopteridae > Balaenoptera > Balaenoptera acutorostrata. The sequence goes on along the minus strand of NW_026645878.1, from coordinate 10,847 downwards.
CCAATCAGTGCTCCAAGAAGTCTCGCTTCCCAGCGGGCAAAAGGGCCATGCGGAAAAAAGTGTCCAAACCAGAAATGCAGGACCGGCCATGGAGAAATGGGAGCCTTGCTACGCTGATGGGTGGGATGTAAATTGCCAACAGCCACTCTGGAGAAGTGTACGGTGTGTTCTGAAACATCTAAAAAACACAGCTTGGAGAGCATAGGGCACTTCCACTCATGGGCGTATAAATTGGGAAAACTAAAAATCAGCAAGACACAGGCACCCCAAAGTTTAGGGCTGCTCTGTTGACAAGAACCCCCACTTCATTACACCTTAAATATCCTAGGAAAGCGAAAAATGGATAAAGAAGTTGTGGTCCTCATGTACAATGGAATATCACTCAGCCATGAAATCAACGTCATAAGGCTAGTAGCAGCACGATGAGTGGATTTAGGTACGACGATTCTAAGTGAAATAAGTCACACAGAAAAAGACACTTATCATAAGATATCACTTAGAGAGGGAATGTAAAAACCGCTACACTTGAACTGAATTACAAAACAGAACAGAGTCACACGTTTAGGAAACACACTATGGCTGCTGAACGGGAAAGGTGAGGTGGGGTGATGCATAAAACAAGGGTTTCAAATTAGCTCCGATACCGTTCCATAAACCCAATATGTAAGAGACAAGACCTATTCCTTTTTCAGTGAACTGGACTCAACACCCCCTATTCACCGCAAAAGAATATATCTGACTAGTAAGAATCTTGAAACCTATGTATTGATATCTCTCCGTAAGTGAGTCAAGGGGGTGTAAAGCGGCATAAACACAGCCGTGAAAAGCAGCTAAACCCCAATATAAAAATAAATTACTTTTCAAAACCCGTGAAACAAAGACAGTGAAAGAGAGAGAAATTCTTACAAAATTCGTTCAGGGGCTGTGATGCAACCTGGATTGACCATATCTAGACCCACAGCTGATTGAGACATAAGGGTGGACACTCTTGGGGCTGAGAGGTTCGGTGAGGTTGGGTGAGCCAACGCAGACCCTTTCAAGTAATACTGCATGGTACCCATCCCACGGGTCCCAAATCTCCAGGTTCAAGGGCATCTTCCTACGTCGAAAACAGGCATGAGAAACCCAGAAGATGGTACACCGTGTGATCGGGAAAGGTTTCTAAAACGCACCTCATTTCTCATTTCCTTTGCTCGGGTTCGCCATTCCAGCCGATTTACTAGCCATCTCCCTCCTTGGAGAATCAGCACCTTTAACCTCCTGTTCCGTACAGGTTGCAATTTGTCCTGAGGATGAACGGGAAGAGGGGGAACCAATGAGAGACTAGCTCTAGGTGTTGGGACAGGCACAGGTCACTCTATTTTCCCATCAGGAAGAAGAATTAAGCACAAGCTCAGCCTGCCCCCCAGAACCAGAAGAGGGCCTGAAGCAATCCTGCGCTTTTGCGGCCAGCTCCCAAAAAAGCGAGTTGAAAAATGGAGCTCAGGGGCACTGCAATTCACAAACCTGCAGAGTTTTAAATGATACCTCTCGTCCACAAATATATTAAGGGAAGGCAACGAAGAGGCTTTGAAAGCAAGGCAGAATTGCAGGAAACAGATTTCAGGAGGTAGATTCGAATCGCCTTGAAAGCACATGAAAAGCGGCAAAACGTGGACAATGATGCCCTTGGCCAAAAAGGGCGTATGCGTTTTTTCCTGAATATATTCAGGAAAAAACGCATACGCCCTTTTTGGCCAACCAAGCAACCTGGAAAGGCCAATCAGCGCTCCAAAGAAGTCTCGCTTCCCAGCGGGCAAAAGGGCCATGCGGAAAAAAGTGTCCAAACCAGAAATGCAGGACCGGCCATGGAGAAATGGGAGCCTTGCTACGCTGATGGGTGGGATGTAAATTGCCAACAGCCACTCTGGAGAAGTGTACGGTGTGTTCTGAAACATCTAAAAAACACAGCTTGGAGAGCATAGGGCACTTCCACTCATGGGCGTATAAATTGGGAAAACTAAAAATCAGCAAGACACAGGCACCCCAAAGTTTAGGGCTGCTCTGTTGACAAGAACCCCCACTTCATTACACCTTAAATATCCTAGGAAAGCGAAAAATGGATAAAGAAGTTGTGGTCCTCATGTACAATGGAATATCACTCAGCCATGAAATCAACGTCATAAGGCTAGTAGCAGCACGATGAGTGGATTTAGGTACGACGATTCTAAGTGAAATAAGTCACACAGAAAAAGACACTTATCATAAGATATCACTTAGAGAGGGAATGTAAAAACCGCTACACTTGAACTGAATTACAAAACAGAACAGAGTCACACGTTTAATAAACACACTATAGCTGCTGAACGGGCAAGGTGAGGTGGGGTGATGCATAAAACAAGGGTTTCAAATTAGCTCCGATACCGTTCTATAAACCCAATATGTAATAGACAAGACCTACTCCTTGCTCAGTGAACTGGACTCAACACCCCCTATTCACCGCACAAGAATATATCTGACTAGTAAGAATCATCAAACCTATGTATTGATATCTCTCCGTAAGTGAGTCAAGGGTGTGTAAAGCGGCATAAACACAACCGTGAAAAGCAGCTAAACCCCATTATAAAAATAAATTACTTTTCAAAACCCGTTAAACAAAGACAGTGAAAGAGAGAGAAATTCTTACAAAATTCGTTCAGGGGCTGTGATGCAACCTGGATTGACCATATCTAGACCCACAGCTGATTGAGACATAAGGGTGGACACTCTTGGGGCTGAGAGGTTCGGTGAGGTTGGGTGAGCCAACGCAGACCCTTTCAAGTAATACTGCATGGTACCCATCCCATGGGTCCCAAATCTCCAGGTTCAAGGGCATCTTCCTACGTCGAAAACAGGCATGAGAAACCCAGAAGATGGTACACCGTGTGATCGGGAAAGGTTTCTAAAACGCACCTCATTTCTCATCTCCTTTGCTCGGGTTCGCCATTCCAGCCGATTTACTAGCCATCTCCCTCCTTGGAGAATCAGCACCTTTAACCTCCTGTTCCGTACAGGTTGCAATTTGTCCTGAGGATGAACGGGAAGAGGGGGAACCAATGAGAGACTAGCTCTAGGTGTTGGGACAGGCACAGGTCACTCTATTTTCCCATCAGGAAGAAGAATTAAGCACAAGCTCAGCCTGCCCCCCAGAACCAGAAGAGGGCCTGAAGCAATCCTGCGCTTTTGCGGCCAGCTCCCAAAAAAGCGAGTTGAAAAATGGAGCTCAGGGGCACTGCAATTCACAAACCTGCAGAGTTTTAAATGATACCTCTCGTCCACAAATATACTAAGGGAAGGCAACGAAGAGGCTTTGAAAGCAAGGCAGAATTGCAGGAAACAGATTTCAGGAGGTAGATTCGAATCGCCTTGAAAGCACATGAAAAGCGGCAAAACGTGGACAATGATGCCCTTGGCCAAAAAGGGCGTATGCGTTTTTTCCTGAATATATTCAGGAAAAAACGCATACGCCCTTTTTGGCCAACCAAGCAACCTGGAAAGGCCAATCAGCGCTCCAAAGAAGTCTCGCTTCCCAGCGGGCAAAAGGGCCATGCGGAAAAAAGTGTCCAAACCAGAAATGCAGGACCGGCCATGGAGAAATGGGAGCCTTGCTACGCTGATGGGTGGGATGTAAATTGCCAGCAGCCACTCTGGAGAAGTGTACGGTGTGTTCTGAAACATCTAAAAAACACAGCTTGGAGAGCATAGGGCACTTCCACTCATGGGCGTATAAATTGGGAAAACTAAAAATCAGCAAGACACAGGCACCCCAAAGTTTAGGGCTGCTCTGTTGACAAGAACCCCCACTTCATTACACCTTAAATATCCTAGGAAAGCGAAAAATGGATAAAGAAGTTGTGGTCCTCATGTACAATGGAATATCACTCAGCCATGAAATCCACGTCATAAGGCTAGTAGCAGCACGATGAGTGGATTTAGGTACGACGATTCTAAGTGAAATAAGTCACACAGAAAAAGACACTTATCATAAGATATCACTTAGAGAGGGAATGTAAAAACCGCTACACTTGAACTGAATTACAAAACAGAACAGAGTCACACGTTTAGGAAACACACTATGGCTGCTGAACGGGAAAGGTGAGGTGGGGTGATGCATAAAACAAGGGTTTCAAATTAGCTCCGATACCGTTCCATAAACCCAATATGTAAGAGACAAGACCTATTCCTTTTTCAGTGAACTGGACTCAACACCCCCTATTCACCGCAAAAGAATATATCTGACTAGTAAGAATCTTGAAACCTATGTATTGATATCTCTCCGTAAGTGAGTCAAGGGGGTGTAAAGCGGCATAAACACAGCCGTGAAAAGCAGCTAAACCCCAATATAAAAATAAATTACTTTTCAAAACCCGTGAAACAAAGACAGTGAAAGAGAGAGAAATTCTTACAAAATTCGTTCAGGGGCTGTGATGCAACCTGGATTGACCATATCTAGACCCACAGCTGATTGAGACATAAGGGTGGACACTCTTGGGGCTGAGAGGTTCGGTGAGGTTGGGTGAGCCAACGCAGACCCTTTCAAGTAATACTGCATGGTACCCATCCCATGGGTCCCAAATCTCCAGGTTCAAGGGCATCTTCCTACGTCGAAAACAGGCATGAGAAACCCAGAAGATGGTACACCGTGTGATCGGGAAAGGTTTCTAAAACGCACCTCATTTCTCATCTCCTTTGCTCGGGTTCGCCATTCCAGCCGATTTACTAGCCATCTCCCTCCTTGGAGAATCAGCACCTTTAACCTCCTGTTCCGTACAGGTTGCAATTTGTCCTGAGGATGAACGGGAAGAGGGGGAACCAATGAGAGACTAGCTCTAGGTGTTGGGACAGGCACAGGTCACTCTATTTTCCCATCAGGAAGAAGAATTAAGCACAAGCTCAGCCTGCCCCCCAGAACCAGAAGAGGGCCTGAAGCAATCCTGCGCTTTTGCGGCCAGCTCCCAAAAAAGCGAGTTGAAAAATGGAGCTCAGGGGCACTGCAATTCACAAACCTGCAGAGTTTTAAATGATACCTCTCGTCCACAAATATACTAAGGGAAGGCAACGAAGAGGCTTTGAAAGCAAGGCAGAATTGCAGGAAACAGATTTCAGGAGGTAGATTCGAATCGCCTTGAAAGCACATGAAAAGCGGCAAAACGTGGACAATGATGCCCTTGGCCAAAAAGGGCGTATGCGTTTTTTCCTGAATATATTCAGGAAAAAACGCATACGCCCTTTTTGGCCAACCAAGCAACCTGGAAAGGCCAATCAGCGCTCCAAAGAAGTCTCGCTTCCCAGCGGGCAAAAGGGCCATGCGGAAAAAAGTGTCCAAACCAGAAATGCAGGACCGGCCATGGAGAAATGGGAGCCTTGCTACGCTGATGGGTGGGATGTAAATTGCCAGCAGCCACTCTGGAGAAGTGTACGGTGTGTTCTGAAACATCTAAAAAACACAGCTTGGAGAGCATAGGGCACTTCCACTCATGGGCGTATAAATTGGGAAAACTAAAAATCAGCAAGACACAGGCACCCCAAAATTTAGGGCTGCTCTGTTGACAAGAACCCCCACTTCATTACACCTTAAATATCCTAGGAAAGCGAAAAATGGATAAAGAAGTTGTGGTCCTCATGTACAATGGAATATCACTCAGCCATGAAATCAACGTCATAAGGCTACTAGCAGCACGATGAGTGGATTTAGGTACGACGATTCTAAGTGAAATAAGTCACACAGAAAAAGACACTTATCATAAGATATCACTTAGAGAGGGAATGTAAAAACCGCTACACTTGAACTGAATTACAAAACAGAACAGAGTCACACGTTTAGGAAACACACTATGGCTGCTGAACGGGAAAGGTGAGGTGGGGTGATGCATAAAACAAGGGTTTCAAATTAGCTCCGATACCGTTCCATAAACCCAATATGTAAGAGACAAGACCTATTCCTTTTTCAGTGAACTGGACTCAACACCCCCTATTCACCGCAAAAGAATATATCTGACTAGTAAGAATCTTCAAACCTATGTATTGATATCTCTCCGTAAGTGAGTCAAGGGGGTGTAAAGCGGCATAAACACAGCCGTGAAAAGCAGCTAAACCCCAATATAAAAATAAATTACTTTTCAAAACCCGTGAAACAAAGGCAGTGAAAGAGAGAGAAATTCTTACAAAATTCGTTCAGGGGCTGTGATGCAACCTGGATTGACCATATCTAGACCCACAGCTGATTGAGACATAAGGGTGGACACTCTTGGGGCTGAGAGGTTCGGTGAGGTTGGGTGAGCCAACGCAGACCCTTTCAAGTAATACTGCATGGTACCCATCCCATGGGTCCCAAATCTCCAGGTTCAAGGGCATCTTCCTACGTCGAAAACAGGCATGAGAAACCCAGAAGATGGTACACCGTGTGATCGGGAAAGGTTTCTAAAACGCACCTCATTTCTCATCTCCTTTGCTCGGGTTCGCCATTCCAGCCGATTTACTAGCCATCTCCCTCCTTGGAGAATCAGCACCTTTAACCTCCTGTTCCGTACAGGTTGCAATTTGTCCTGAGGATGAACGGGAAGAGGGGGAACCAATGAGAGACTAGCTCTAGGTGTTGGGACAGGCACAGGTCACTCTATTTTCCCATCAGGAAGAAGAATTAAGCACAAGCTCAGCCTGCCCCCCAGAACCAGAAGAGGGCCTGAAGCAATCCTGCGCTTTTGCGGCCAGCTCCCAAAAAAGCGAGTTGAAAAATGGAGCTCAGGGGCACTGCAATTCACAAACCTGCAGAGTTTTAAATGATACCTCTCGTCCACAAATATACTAAGGGAAGGCAACGAAGAGGCTTTGAAAGCAAGGCAGAATTGCAGGAAACAGATTTCAGGAGGTAGATTCGAATCGCCTTGAAAGCACATGAAAAGCGGCAAAACGTGGACAATGATGCCCTTGGCCAAAAAGGGCGTATGCGTTTTTTCCTGAATATATTCAGGAAAAAACGCATACGCCCTTTTTGGCCAACCAAGCAACCTGGAAAGGCCAATCAGTGCTCCAAAGAAGTCTCGCTTCCCAGCGGGCAAAAGGGCCATGCGGAAAAAAGTGTCCAAACCAGAAATGCAGGACCGGCCATGGAGAAATGGGAGCCTTGCTACGCTGATGGGTGGGATGTAAATTGCCAACAGCCACTCTGGAGAAGTGTACGGTGTGTTCTGAAACATCTAAAAAACACAGCTTGGAGAGCATAGGGCACTTCCACTCATGGGCGTATAAATTGGGAAAACTAAAAATCAGCAAGACACAGGCACCCCAAAGTTTAGGGCTGCTCTGTTGACAAGAACCCCCACTTCATTACACCTTAAATATCCTAGGAAAGCGAAAAATGGATAAAGAAGTTGTGGTCCTCATGTACAATGGAATATCACTCAGCCATGAAATCAACGTCATAAGGCTAGTAGCAGCACGATGAGTGGATTTAGGTACGACGATTCTAAGTGAAATAAGTCACACAGAAAAAGACACTTATCATAAGATATCACTTAGAGAAGGAATGTAAAAACCGCTACACTTGAACTGAATTACAAAACAGAACAGAGTCACACGTTTAGGAAACACACTATGGCTGCTGAACGGGAAAGGTGAGGTGGGGTGATGCATAAAACAAGGGTTTCAAATTAGCTCCGATACCGTTCCATAAACCCAATATGTAAGAGACAAGACCTATTCCTTTTTCAGTGAACTGGACTCAACACCCCCTATTCACCGCAAAAGAATATATCTGACTAGTAAGAATCTTCAAACCTATGTATTGATATCTCTCTGTAAGTGAGTCAAGGGGGTGTAAAGCGGCATAAACACAGCCGTGAAAAGCAGCTAAACCCCAATATAAAAATAAATTACTTTTCAAAACCCGTGAAACAAAGACAGTGAAAGAGAGAGAAATTCTTACAAAATTCGTTCAGGGGCTGTGATGCAACCTGGATTGACCATATCTAGACCCACAGCTGATTGAGACATAAGGGTGGACACTCTTGGGGCTGAGAGGTTCGGTGAGGTTGGGTGAGCCAACGCAGACCCTTTCAAGTAATACTGCATGGTACCCATCCCATGGGTCCCAAATCTCCAGGTTCAAGGGCATCTTCCTACGTCGAAAACAGGCATGAGAAACCCAGAAGATGGTACACCGTGTGATCGGGAAAGGTTTCTAAAACGCACCTCATTTCTCATCTCCTTTGCTCGGGTTCGCCATTCCAGCCGATTTACTAGCCATCTCCCTCCTTGGAGAATCAGCACCTTTAACCTCCTGTTCCGTACAGGTTGCAATTTGTCCTGAGGATGAACGGGAAGAGGGGGAACCAATGAGAGACTAGCTCTAGGTGTTGGGACAGGCACAGGTCACTCTATTTTCCCATCAGGAAGAAGAATTAAGCACAAGCTCAGCCTGCCCCCCAGAACCAGAAGAGGGCCTGAAGCAATCCTGCGCTTTTGCGGCCAGCTCCCAAAAAAGCGAGTTGAAAAATGGAGCTCAGGGGCACTGCAATTCACAAACCTGCAGAGTTTTAAATGATACCTCTCGTCCACAAATATATTAAGGGAAGGCAACGAAGAGGCTTTGAAAGCAAGGCAGAATTGCAGGAAACAGATTTCAGGAGGTAGATTCGAATCGCCTTGAAAGCACATGAAAAGCGGCAAAACGTGGACAATGATGCCCTTGGCCAAAAAGGGCGTATGCGTTTTTTCCTGAATATATTCAGGAAAAAACGCATACGCCCTTTTTGGCCAACCAAGCAACCTGGAAAGGCCAATCAGCGCTCCAAAGAAGTCTCGCTTCCCAGCGGGCAAAAGGGCCATGCGGAAAAAAGTGTCCAAACCAGAAATGCAGGACCGGCCATGGAGAAATGGGAGCCTTGCTACGCTGATGGGTGGGATGTAAATTGCCAACAGCCACTCTGGAGAAGTGTACGGTGTGTTCTGAAACATCTAAAAAACACAGCTTGGAGAGCATAGGGCACTTCCACTCATGGGCGTATAAATTGGGAAAACTAAAAATCAGCAAGACACAGGCACCCCAAAGTTTAGGGCTGCTCTGTTGACAAGAACCCCCACTTCATTACACCTTAAATATCCTAGGAAAGCGAAAAATGGATAAAGAAGTTGTGGTCCTCATGTACAATGGAATATCACTCAGCCATGAAATCAACGTCATAAGGCTAGTAGCAGCACGATGAGTGGATTTAGGTACGACAATTCTAAGTGAAATAAGTCACACAGAAAAAGACACTTATCATAAGATATCACTTAGAGAGGGAATGTAAAAACCGCTACACTTGAACTGAATTACAAAACAGAACAGAGTCACACGTTTAGGAAACACACTATGGCTGCTGAACGGGAAAGGTGAGGTGGGGTGATGCATAAAACAAGGGTTTCAAATTAGCTCCGATACCGTTCCATAAACCCAATATGTAAGAGACAAGACCTATTCCTTTTTCAGTGAACTGGACTCAACACCCCCTATTCACCGCAAAAGAATATATCTGACTAGTAAGAATCTTCAAACCTATGTATTGATATCTCTCCGTAAGTGAGTCAAGGGGGTGTAAAGCGGCATAAACACAGCCGTGAAAAGCAGCTAAACCCCAATATAAAAATAAATTACTTTTCAAAACCCGTGAAACAAAGACAGTGAAAGAGAGAGAAATTCTTACAAAATTCGTTCAGGGGCTGTGATGCAACCTGGATTGACCATATCTAGACCCACAGCTGATTGAGACATAAGGGTGGACACTCTTGGGGCTGAGAGGTTCGGTGAGGTTGGGTGAGCCAACGCAGACCCTTTCAAGTAATACTGCATGGTACCCATCCCATGGGTCCCAAATCTCCAGGTTCAAGGGCATCTTCCTACGTCGAAAACAGGCATGAGAAACCCAGAAGATGGTACACCGTGTGATCGGGAAAGGTTTCTAAAACGCACCTCATTTCTCATCTCCTTTGCTCGGGTTCGCCATTCCAGCCGATTTACTAGCCATCTCCCTCCTTGGAGAATCAGCACCTTTAACCTCCTGTTCCGTACAGGTTGCAATTTGTCCTGAGGATGAACGGGAAGAGGGGGAACCAATGAGAGACTAGCTCTAGGTGTTGGGACAGGCACAGGTCACTCTATTTTCCCATCAGGAAGAAGAATTAAGCACAAGCTCAGCCTGCCCCCCAGAACCAGAAGAGGGCCTGAAGCAATCCTGCGCTTTTGCGGCCAGCTCCCAAAAAAGCGAGTTGAAAAATGGAGCTCAGGGGCACTGCAATTCACAAACCTGCAGAGTTTTAAATGATACCTCTCGTCCACAAATATATTAAGGGAAGGCAACGAAGAGGCTTTGAAAGCAAGGCAGAATTGCAGGAAACAGATTTCAGGAGGTAGATTCGAATCGCCTTGAAAGCACATGAAAAGCGGCAAAACGTGGACAATGATGCCCTTGGCCAAAAAGGGCGTATGCGTTTTTTCCTGAATATATTCAGGAAAAAACGCATACGCCCTTTTTGGCCAACCAAGCAACCTGGAAAGGCCAATCAGTGCTCCAAAGAAGTCTCGCTTCCCAGCGGGCAAAAGGGCCATGCGGAAAAAAGTGTCCAAACCAGAAATGCAGGACCGGCCATGGAGAAATGGGAGCCTTGCTACGCTGATGGGTGGGATGTAAATTGCCAACAGCCACTCTGGAGAAGTGTACGGTGTGTTCTGAAACATCTAAAAAACACAGCTTGGAGAGCATAGGGCACTTCCACTCATGGGCGTATAAATTGGGAAAACTAAAAATCAGCAAGACACAGGCACCCCAAAGTTTAGGGCTGCTCTGTTGACA